>NW_008626243.1:25101-31526 GCF_000691845.1 Merops nubicus
GAGTCCTCAGCACAGCAGAGCCAGGGAGCTGCTGGAGCGGGGCCAGAGGAGCCCCAGCAATGCCCCGAGGGGTGAACCCCTCTGCTGGGAGCCCAGCAGGAGAGAGTTGGGCTGGGGCAGCCCCAGAGGAGAAGGCTCCAGCTGGGGAGACCCCCTGGGGGCTGCCAGGACTGCCAGGGGCCTGGCAGGGTTGCACTGGATGCTCTTGAAAGGTCCCTTCCTACCTAAACCGCTCTGTGATTCTATGAAGTGTTCAGGTTCCACCACCCTGTGGTCAACAAGGTCCATCTCAACCAACCACAGCTCTGTTTTTCAATGCCATCAGGGCTGCAGTTTCATGACACCTTAAATTGCTCTCTAAGCTGTGTGCTGGTCACTGTCCTGCTGTCACTTCCCCCCAACCTCTTCTGCTGACAGACGTGACCACACCAGCACCTACCCCAGCACCAGCCCAGCAGAAAATTAACCATGAGTAAAAAAAGAAGAAAAACCTGATGGAGGTTGGTTGAGAGGCAGTTCTATGCTCATGTCCTGGGGGAACATCACTGAAATGGTGACAAATTCACCTCCTCCCAGGGCTGGGAATGCCACCAGGGTGCTTCTCCTCCTTCAGGCAGAGATGCTCCTCAGCTTCCATGAGCCCTTCATCTATTACAGACAGGATTGGTGCAGAAGTGTCACTGCTGTGGGATGGTTTGGAGGAAGCAGGACCAGAAGAGCTCAGTGGGCTTGGTTCAGTTGTGTTAGAAAACCTGTTGAGGAAGGTTGTGGGTTTTATACTACAGATAAAAAAAAGTCAATGACCTCTCCAACGTTTTCTCCTTCAGCCTGGCCCTGGCTGTGGAAGGAAGAGCTTTGGTCTGGTGGAGATGGTGCGTGGCTGTGGCTCTAGCATGGGAGCAGGGTGATAGAACGTGGCATGAAAGCATCTTCACAGGGGTTGGGGATGGGACAAGCAGTGCTGTGTATGGTCAGCCTGCTGCACCACCAGATGAGACTCCAACGGAGCTGCTGGGGAAGGGTCTAGAGCCCAAGTGTGGGGAGGAGCAGCTGAGGGAGCTGGGGGTGCTGAGCCTGGAGCAAAGGAGGCTCAGGGGAGACCTTCTGGCTCTGCACAGCTCCTGACAGGAGCCTGGAGCCAGGGGGGGGTCGGGCTCTGCTCCCAAGGGACAAGGGACAGGACAAGAGGAAAGGGCCTCGAGTTGCCCCAGGGGAGGTTGAGGTTGTCCCTGAGGAACAATTTCTTGCCCTGGAGGGCTGTCCAGGGCTGTGCCAGGCTGCCCAGGGCAGTGGTGGAGTCCCCACCCCTGGAGGGGTTTCCAAGCCGTGGAGATGTGGGGTGAGGGACACGGGGCAGTGGGGACCTGGCAGTGCTGGGGGATGGTTGGACTCAATCTTCAAGGTCTCTTCCAACCTAAACAATTCTATGATTCTATTCTCTGATCAGCCTAGAGACCAGGGTTGTGTAAAGACCTTTTCTATCACCTGCAGCTTATTTTTGTCCTTCACACAGTGCCCAACTGGATGAGACAGTAAAAACCACCTCTCCAACTTACCCAACCCACCTGAGGTCAAGCTTGTGCCGATGGTGTCTTTGTGTTTGGTTGCTCCCTGCCAGATCTACCTCCTCCTCAGAACGTTTCTGCCATACCCTTGGGCAACAGCAGCATCCTCATCAGCTGGAAACCACCCAGCAGATCAACAGTGCCCATCAATGGGTACGTGGTGGAGTGGGCAGAGACAGGGAGGGACCCACTCCTGGAGCCTCAGCCAGCCTGGGTGAAGCTCCCAGCATCCAACCTCTCCACAGTGATAGCAGGTAACCCCCACCACGGGTCAGGAGAAGACAGAGGTACCCTCAGATTCTAATTTTCATTACTTTAGCCTAAGAAATGGTGACACTTAAAACTTTCTGAAGGGAAGGAAACCAAAGTGATCCGTGGTTGCTCTGGGCTCAGGGCCGTGGTTGCTCTCAGGACTTCTATCTGATCAGTGAAATGGGCAGGAACTGGGTTTTTCCAGACATCCTTGTGCCACCTAAGTGACTTCAGCTCTTCCCCTTCCTTGGAGCACAAAACATGGTCCAAGGTTTTCTTTGGAGGGTACAGGGCTGATGGAAGCTGTTCCTTCATGAGAACACAGAGGACTTCACCCTTCAGCAGTGTCAATGTCACTGGCTTGGGGAACAGGAAGGTTCTGCCAAGGGCTGGAGCATCTCTGTGCCAGGCCAGGCGGAGAGCTCTGGGGCTGCTGAGCTGGAGAAGAGAAGCCTCAGAGGGGATCTGAGCAGTGCTGAGCAAGAGCTAAAGGGCCCCGGGGGGCAAGAGGCTGGGGCCAGACTCTGGTCAGTGGTGCCAGGGACAGGACAAGGGGCAACGGGCACCAACTGGAACCCAGGAGGTGCCACCTGAGCAGGAGGAGAAACTTCTTTGGGGTGAGGGTGGCCGAGCCTGGAGCAGCTGCCCAGAGAGGCTGTGGAGTCTCCTGCTCTGGAGAGATCCCAAACCCCCCTGGGCACCATCCTGGGCACCCTGCTGGGGGTGAGCTGCTGGAGCAGGGGGTGGGAGGAGATGATCTCCAGAGGTCCCTTCCAACCCCACCATGCTGGGAGTCTGTGAAAGATTCATCAAGAGCCAGAAGACTGAGCTTGGATTTGAGCAGCTGGTATAAATACTTCATCCAGGGCTGTCAACACTTCCACCAATAACTGTCCACCTTTAATTTCTCTCCTCAGAGCACATTGAAGACAACACGTGCTATCAGATCACCGTGCTCACGCTCTACCAGGACGGGGCTGGGCGAGCAGCAGAAGTCCAAGGACACTCAAGAGCAGAAGGTGAACCACCATCCTCCTCTTCCAGGTATTTCTAAGCTCCACGAAGCTCCTCTTTGAAAGCCCCCTCTTCTTTTGCAGCTCCAACAGCTGGACCCCAGATGTGCACAGCAGCCCGGGCCAACGGCGTGGTGGTGTCCTGGGAAGCCCTCCCTGCCCAGCAGCAACGGGGCTGTCTCACAGCCTACAGGGTGTACCTGCAGAGGAAGGACAGGCAGGGAGCCCCTGCTGTCTATGGTGGGTATCTGGTGAAGAACAACCTGGTGGAGGATGGAAGCTCCAAGCCAAGGAGTGACAGTCCACCCATCTGTCACGAGGGATGGCAATAACAGTCAGTTGGAGCCCTCTACAGCTGCCCAGCAACAGGACTACACCTCCATGACTTCCAGCCCTGAGTCAAGTTCATTTGAATGTGGAACCATCAGATTTCTCCCTGTGTTTTTTATTCATTAGGATCTTCTTCAATTATAACTCCTGCCAACCCCTCTAATTATTGGCAGGGTAAAATAACAGATTCCTAAAAGTACTAACCAAGAAGACATACTCTGCCCCTGAGATGCCCAGGGCAGGTAGCACCAACAGCACTCCCACAGCCGTGTCCTTTCCCACCCAAAACTTCTTCCACCCCAGCTGTGGAACCCCCAGGCTTCCACCTAAGAAAAGTTGGAGGGGTTTGTCTTTCAGAAGCTGGGTCTAGGGCACAAAAGTCTTGTGAGGAGCAGCTGAGGGAGCTGGGGGTGCTGAGCCTGGAGCAAAGGAGGCTCAGGGGAGACCTTCTGGCTCTGCACAGCTCCTGACAGGAGCCTGGAGCCAGGGGGGGGTCGGGCTCTGCTCCCAAGGGACAAGGGACAGGACAAGAGGAAACAGCCCCAGTTGCCCCAGGGGAGGTTGAGGTTGTCCCTGAGGAACAATTTCTTGCCCTGGAGGGTTGCCCAGGGCTGTGCCAGGCTGCCCAGGGCAGTGGTGGAGTCCCCACCTCTGGAGGGGTTTCCAAGCCGTGGAGATGTGGGGTGAGGGACACGGGGCAGTGGGGACCTGGCAGTGCTGGGGAATGGTTGGACAGGGTGATCTTCAAACTCTATTCCAACCAAAATGATTCTATTCTCTGACAGTTTTTAATGGATATTTCATAGTTCCACCATACAAACCTCATCTGAGGTTGAAACGTTGACTTACCAAGCAACAGCAGTCAGAGGACAGGAGATGCAGCCCTGGGGGTCCAGTCCATACAGTGGCCTGAGATCTTTTACCACCCTCCCAAGGATTCAGTAACACACAATCCTAGAACATTTTAGGTTGGAAGGAACCATAAAGATCATCCAGTTCCAACCCCCTGCCATGGGCAGGGACACCTCCCACTAGAGCAGGTTGCTCCAAGCCCCATCCAACCTGATCTTGAACACCTCCAGGGATGGAGCATCCACAGCTTCCCTGGGCAACCTGGGCCAGAGTCTCACCAACCCTCACATCAAAGAATTCCTTATATCTAACCAAATTTTCCCCTCTGTTGAAAAACCAATCAAAGTAATAGACACCTCTCCAAGCTCTGGAAACTTCTTGGGTGCTTCACTTGCTTCTCCCTTCTCCACCTTCTCCCTCCAGCCATTTCCAACGTGAGTGGCCCACGCTCGCTGCACATCCCCGACCTGCAGCCCGGCGAGCTCTACACCCTCTGGATGACAGCATCAACCCCTGCTGGAGAGGGCCCCGGGGGCAACAGTGAGCTCCTCTGCTTGGAAGGTAAGGAGTCTGCTGGGGTGGAGGCCAGGAGATGTCTTCATCCATGACCCGCTCTCTTCCACAGGCTGGGAATGCTTTTACCTGCTCCTCTTGAATTACTGGAGATCTCTTGATGTTCTTCAAGAAGATTCCTAGTTTCAGATGGTTTTAAGATGTAGAATCTCTTTTGTTGTCTTCAAGCTCTGTGCCATGATGTTGGCTGGGTGGTTTCGTAGTAGATAAAGTCCAGTGGGATGGTTTGTTGTGGAGGAGGAGAGAAGGGTTTGGTCCTTTCCTCTTGCTGGATCAGATTATCTGTGTGCTTCAAGTTCTGGCAGAGGTATCCACGCAGAAAGTCCTGCTGACCTCCACATCTCCCATGCAGGAGCTCAAGCAGAACACATGGTCACTAAAGCAGCTGCCATCTCAGAGCCTTCTTGGGGATCACACATCCATCACGTGTGCCTTGTTCCTCTGCCTTCCAGGGGATGCAGAAGCAAGACCACCTCCCACAGACTTCTGACCACAGGCTTTCTGTCCTGCAGGATGGGTTGTTTCCATGGAATCATCACATGGTTGGAGTTGGAAGGAACCTTAAAGATCATCCAGCCCAACCCCCTGCCATGGGCAGGGAGATCTCCAACTAGAGATTCTCCAACTTTGGTCTTTTCCAACCAAAACCATTCTATGATTCCATGAAGAGGACCTAGATTGCTGGGTTTTTTTCCAAGGAATGATGGGTCTTCTGTGTTTCAGGTGCTGGGGACTGGGTGACTGTCGTGCTCACCTGCAGCTTCCTCATCCTCTCAGCCTGCGTTTGTTCCGTGCCTCCAGTGAGGAAAGCGTGAGTGGATCCACCTGTCACCTCCCAAAGAAACCTGGAATTCTTGGGAGGAAAGCTCACATCCTTTTGGGACCCCTGGGAACTGAAGGAAGGGTTCAGAGTAGCAACGGGAGCACAAAGTGAGCTCAAAATATGAAATTTTAGACTTAAAATATATCTTACTTCAGATATATTGTGAAGCTTTGACCTGGAGCTCAAGGTCTTCTTCCAGCAAGGTACAATCCCCAACACCCTGGGGGTGAAGGTGAACCCAGAGAGGAAGAACTTTAGAGGGACATGCACGTGTCCCCACGACTGTCCAGGGCTGCAGCCAGCCAACAGGGCTGCTGTTGGTCACAGCAGGCAAACATCTGGCAGGAGGACGCTGGGCAGGTTCAGGAGGACACCCAGCCCATGGGTGAGGAGGAGGAGCAAGGTCCCAGGGCAGCACTGGGGGGGTCACCACTCAACCTCATGGCTCTTTCTCCACCCGCGTGTCCCGCTCGCTCCTCTCCGTGCTGGTGCCACAGTGGCAGGGCAAAGCCATCCCAGACCCAGCCAACGCCACCTGGGCCAAGGACTACTTCTCCATGAAGGTAAGATGAGCTCTTGCTTCCTTCTAATCCCACCACCTTCAGCAGAACAAACAACTGGAGCCGTACAAATCCTTCAGGCAGCCAACCCTGCGAGCTCCAAGAGGGGGCTAAGACCCAACAGGTCTGTCCTCATGCCTTGGTCAGCTGTAGGATGTGTTGGGCAAATTAAATACAAGGATCATAGAGGGGCTTGGGTTGGAAGGGACCTTCAAAGGTCGTTTGGTTGCTGCAGGGAGCAGGGACATCTGCAGCTAGAGCAGGGTGCTCAGAGCTCCATCCAACCTCCCCTGGGATGGTGCCAGGGATGGGGCAGTGGCCATCATTCCAGGCAAGGGTCTCACCACCCTCAGGGTCAAAAATTTCTTCCTTATATCCCATCTAAATCTCCCTCTTTGAGTTTCAAACCATCCCCCTTGTCCTGTCCCAACAGTTCCTGCTCCAAATTCCTCTCCCA
>NW_008626243.1:31608-40489 GCF_000691845.1 Merops nubicus
GGACATGGTGGCGTTGTGGGTGGGGGGGAGTTCCCGGGAGAACCCCCCATCCCTGCCCCGTGGTGCCCTCCGCAGGCGGAGCTGCGCTCCCCCTCCAGCCTCTTCCTGCCCACCACCGGCGGCTTCGAAGAGCCCGAAACCACCCAAGTGGAGGAAACCTTCCAGAAGACAGAACCCCCAGGGCTGGGGGACAAGCTCGGGGCCACGCTCCCCTCGGGCAGCCCCAGCAGGAGGGGGAGTGGCAGCCAGGGGCCGGAGGCTCCCACTGACCAGCACCTCGGCGGCACGGGGCAGGAGGATGTCTACGACCAGCAGCTTCCCCACTCCTACAAGAAGATGGAGGTGGAGGTGGAGGAGCAGGTGGAGACCCCTCCCGAGTACCTCGCCGACCTCCTCACCACGGGGCTGCCCCCACCTCCTGAGCTGCACCCCGAGCTCCAGCCACTCTCTGCTTTCCCAACGACTTTTCTGGCCCCCATCACCCCCCACGGAGGGAATCTGACTTTGGATAAGGTGAAAATAAGCTGCAGCTCTTCCCCCAGGTGAGTTCCTCCAGGTGGTCAGCGGTGGGAGACCAGGTCTTGCTCTTGAGGCCATCTCAGGACAGCCAGTCCAGTAACTTGCACGTGACAACTTTAAGAGGTGACAAAAGAAACCCCACCAGCAGTGCAGGTGACACCTCGCCGGGCAGCTCCTCACCCACCCAGCACCCCCAGGGAAGAATCCAAGAGAGAAGAGGAGGATTGTCAAGGCTGTTGGACCCAGATTTGGGAGATGTTATGAAGAAAGAGCTGGGGTTCTTCAGCCTGGAGAGGAGAAGGCTCCAGGGAGAGCTTCTTGCAGCCTTCCAGGACTTCCAGAAAGCTGGGGAGGGACTTTGGAGCAGGAACTGTTGGGACAGGACAAGGGGGGATGGTTTGAAACTCAAAGTGGGAAATTTTAGGCTAGAGAGAAGGGAGAGATTTTGGATGGTGAGGGTGGTGAGCCCCTGGCCCAGGCTGCCAGGGCTGGGGAGAAGAATTTCAATCACCTCTTGGAGTCTTCTAACTACAGGTTGGAAGTGTGACACGTTGAATGGCTTTGGTTACTGTGTGTATGTAGAGAAATAAAGTGTTGGACACTTGGTATCTCTTGTTTCTTCCAGAGAGGCTCAAGAGCCACACACAGAAAGGGCCTTTGAAAGTAAACCCCCAAATCACTGATGCTGCAGATGAGGTGGGTCCAGAGCTGAGCTCACCTGGAGCATCTTCCTCCCACCCATAGTGAGGTGGTTGCCACCTGTAGCTGGCTACACAAGCTGTGGAGCAGTGGCATGAGGTGCTGGGGAGACCCTCCTGTGATGCCACCATCTCAGAGCATCTCCACGTGGAGCTGCTGCCTGACGTGGTGAGGGCAGACCTGCAAAGGTCTTGAACCTGTATCCCAGCAGGGTGGGGTTGGAAGGGACCTCTGGAGATCATCTCCTCCAACCCCCTGCTCCAGCACAAGTGACCACAAGCACCCAGCTCTTCTCAAGCTTCTACTTCTCCTCTGGATTGGAAACTAAGTGAAGCCACCAGCAACGACTGAGCTGGTGTTGGCCCCAGCCGTGTACCAACCAGGTCAGAAAGGGCCTCAAGGATCATCTGGTCCAACCTTTCTTGTCATAGAAAGAAGACAGCTGCTGCCCAGGGAACCCAGGAGGTGCCACCTGAGCAGGAGGAGAAACTTCTTTGGGGTGAGGGTGGCTGAGCCTGGAGCAGCTGCCCAGAGAGGCTGTGGAGTCTCCTGCTCTGGAGAGATCCCAAACCCCCCTGGGCACCATCCTGGGCACCCTGCTGTGGGTGAGCTGCTGGAGCAGGGGGTGGGAGGAGATGATCTCCAGAGGTCCCTCCCAACCCCACCATGCTGAGGTTCTATGAAAATGGAATTCTGTTGTCTTGAGTGTCTGACCCAAGGCAGGGTGAAAGGTTTTGCTGTTGTCTCCAGGGCAGCCTTCACCATTGAAGGTGCCCATGTACCAGGCTGGAGACCAAACCTAGGAACCACCTGCAGGATCCAAAAAGCCAAATTACATAGCTGGGACTTCTCTAAAGAGATTCTCCCAGGCTTTGTGTGGCAGTGGCCTGGTTTGGAGGTGTCAGCAGTGCTCTGCTGCCTTCCCAGCACTGCTCTGGGTGCATTTTACCCCCAAAAAAAGAAAAGGCAGCACCAGAGGAGGAGACAACTACTGCAGGAGAGGTTTGGGGTTGTTCCTGGCAGCGGTGGCCGCCCATGGGACAGAGCTGGGGCTTGTTGGGGGACAGTTGGTGTTGGTTGACTGTCCTGGGCCATGATCTGGCCTGTGGCTCCTGAGAAGTGTCCCTGAGCTGTTTGAACCTCCAGTGAGATGTTGCTGCAGAGGTCCCAGCAGCACCAGGAGGTGAGGGAGCTCTGCTGTACTTGCTCATTCTTCGCTGGGCAGGGTGAGGGTCGGTCAGAGGTGGGGCTGGTGGGGCTGTGGTGTCTCAGCTCCACAGCTGGAGTCCCCACCTGCCCAGCTGTGTTTGGGAGTTGCACTCAAACCCCAGGACTTGCACCATGTGGAGGACATGGAGAAGATTTCTGTCCTTTCTCCTGGCAGATGAGGTGGGTGATGATCGTGGCTGTGCTGAGAGCCTGCAGATGGAAACTCCTGCTGGCTTGGACACCACTGTTGAAGGCGTGGGTGGAAGGGGGAGTGGACATCACTTGGTGAGGACACAAGCCATGTGCCGTGTCTCAGGGGGGTTTGTCCACCTCTCCAGAGCAAGAGGACACAGTGTGTGTTGACTGCCACATCTGGGGGTGGTTTTGATTCAGAGAAGGTGGTGAGCACCCATTGGGCAGCAAGGGTGAGTCTGCCTGTCCTCCAGCAGCTGCTGGGTGAGGTGGTGAGAAGCAGCAGCTCCACCAGGGCCATGGGGCAGGAAGGATCCCAGGCACACCTGGGGTGGTGGGCAGCGTCCTGCAGGTGAGCCAAGGGTTGGGGGGACCATGCTGAGTTGGTGGGATGGTGTGGTGGGCCCTGCAAGGGCTGCAGCAAGAACATGGTGGAAGTGGTCTCTGCTGCCAAGGAGCCCTCACGTGCACACCAGCAGATTGTCCTGATGCTGAGCTGGTCCTGGGGTGGGGTTGCTGCTCCTCCTTTCCCAATGTTTCGTGGAATCCCAGAATCCAGCGTGGTGGGGTTGGAAGGGACCGCTGGAGATCCTCTGGTCCACCCCCTGCTCCAGCAGCTCACCCACAGCAGGGTGCCCAGGATGGTGCCCAGGGGGGTTTGGGATCTCTCCAGAGCAGGAGACTCCACAGCCTCTCTGGGCAGCTGCTCCAGGCTCGGCCACCCTCACCCCAAAGAAGTTTCTCCTCCTGCTCAGGTGGCACCTCCTGGGTTCCAGTTGGTGCCCGTTGCCCCTTGTCCTGTCCCTGGGCACCACTGACCAGAGTCTGGCCCCAGCCTCTTGCCCCCCGGGGCCCTTTAGCTCTTGCTCAGCACTGCTCAGATCCCCTCTGAGGCTTCTCTTCCCCAGCTCAGCAGCCCCAGGGCTCTCAGCCTGGCCTGGCACAGGGATGGCCTTTGTGCTCTCCACACCCCAGGAGGTTTCTGGCTGGGCACCACAGACCAGGCAGTGCCTCCAGGCATCTGCACACACCCCATTACACACCCACTCCCAAAGGAGGGGGTTTTTGAAAGGCCAAAAAAAAGCACCAGGTGTCACCCACCTCTCTGCACAGTGACCTGGCTTCTCCAGGCAGGAGAGGACACCCCAGCCTCTTTGCTCCTCACCTCCAGCTGAATCCCCACACGGGGCTTCCCCAAAAACCTCACTCCACCCTGAAGAGACACAAGCCAAAGACCCAACCTCTTCTCTGCTCCCTGAAGCATTTTGGGTCAGGACAGAGGACCAGGTTTTGGTCAGGTTACACCCCCCCAGGAGAACATCAAACCCAGGGGTGGATTGTAACCTGGAGAAGACAGAGCTGCAAGGTCAGCTTGAGGCAGATGTCCTGGTTTATTAAAACAAGAGCTGTGGCTACTCAAACCCATCCCCCACAGGCAGAGTCATTACAGGTAGGAGCCATCTCACCTCCCCAAGATGCCACCACCACAGATGCACACCCACCTCTGGCAGTTCAGGAGGACTCTTGTCCTTCACCAGCCCTGTTTCCTCCCAGCAGGAGTGGCCATCAACCTGCAAGATGAACTTTCATGCTCAAGCCGTGCCACCGTCACGTTCAGAAGCCAATTTTGGAACACGTGCTCCTCTCTCCCATTTCTCCACATTTTTCTGCTGACCATCTTCTTTCTAATGCTTTGGGTTTGAAAAGCTCTAATCCTCTGGATTTGGTGGGACAGCAGAAGGAGCAAGAGGACAGAAGTGGTTACTAAGGAGTAAATAAGCTACTGGGGAGATGTTTTCCCAAGGCAAAGTCCCTTCCTGGCAGTTGGAACGCCCAGGGCACCATCCCCACAGGGACCTCTTGGGTCCTCTCTAGGTCCAGAGCCTAGAGGAGACCTTCTCAACCTACGTGGTTTCATGACATTTTTTTTTTAAAAGAGCATGAAAATAAACCTTTATTTCAGTTCACACCCACCAATATTAAAGATCAACGTTCACAGTTTTGAGTTCTTGACACAGACGGACTGGAAGAGGCAAATTTACATCTGTTGGAACAGCAGAAGGACCAACTGGAAGTAGAAGCTGTCTGGAAACAAAAAATCACTCGTGATGTGCCATGGGGAAGCTGCTCTGCAGCAGGAGGGCAAGCTGCTGAAGGAGGGCTGGCTAGCAGGGGCCTCAGGCAACTTGCTGCCTGGCCCAGAAGTCATCTGGAAACCAAAAACAAAAAAACCACACCAAAAAGCTGAGTGGCAACCAAATGGGCGGTTGGGCTACTGGGAGGAAGGTTTGGCCCAGAGGAAGCTCTTCCCCAAGGTGTTTCTGCACAGCAAGACGTTTGAGGGGATTCTCCAAGGTGGCCCCAACACGTTCTACCAAGCACAGAGAGAGAGGGAAGAGCTGAGGGCTGAGGCAGGAGATGGAAACCAAGAGCTCTGACCATCCATCAGGACACCAGCCACCTCCTCCTCCCAACCTATGGGGGGAAAGGTGCTAAAAACTCCAATCCAATGCTATCAACAGTGGTTTATGACCCAAAAAAAAAAGACTCAAACACACTTCAGTAGAAAAAAAAGAGTTCAGATGAAGCAAGCCAGCTCAACGCCACCACGAAGGAGTCGAGCATTTCATCTCCCAAGGTCTCTGATGCTTTCTGCCTGTCCTGTACAGCTTTTAAAAAAATAGGGGGTCACCTTTTGTTTCCTACCTACCTCGTTAAGAAACTACAAACATCTCATCAGCTGGCCAAAGTGGAAAAACCTGAAATAAAACTGAAACCCTTTTTCTACTCTCCTAACAAAGGCTGCAGATTAAAAAAAACACCCACGGAAGGCTCTGGATCAGCCCCAGGATCTCCTTCTCCACAAGAGCTTCAGGAGCTCTCCTCTCCTGTCACCTCAAGTGGTGATGTTCCTGCTCACAGGGGTTAAAATAAACCTCCTGTGAATTCAGGGAAGGGGTTTTACAACCACTTTCTGAACAACATTCATTTTGTCAGCTAGCCACCGGGTCTCAGATGCTGCTCGAACCCAAATGGGACTTTCACACACCCCCAGGTTGGAAGGGACCTCAAAGATCACCTGGCCCAAGCTTTTTTTGGGGGGAAAACACCATCTAAACGAGCTGGCCCAGCACCCTGAGCTCTTTCAGATGTCCAAGATGGGGGATTTGGATGGATACAAAGCCCTGGGGGGTTGTTCTGAGTCTTTTTGGGGTACCATGAAGGGATGGGGACGTGCCCCCAGCAGAGCCCGAGCTCCCGTGGGCACATCACCTCCTGGTGGGCTCCTGCCAACACATCCCACTGCCCAGCTCCCACCTTCCCCAGCTCCAAGAGCAAGGAGGAGCACCCTCTCCAAGGAAAAAACATCAGTGGTTCAAAAACTCTGGGCTTTTTTTGCCAACAAAGCACCTCCTTCTGTTGAAGGGAGGAGGAGGAGGGAGTGAAGGTCAAAAGGGTGAGCGAAAGGGGTGACACATTGATTTTAAAGCCTGCTCAGACCAATTATCCAGGCAGCAGGGCTGGATCTTGAGCCCCATCTGCTTGAATACCAATGTCCAATCTCTTTTTTTCCTCCCCAAGTACCCAGCAGCAATTTTGGAGAAGGATTTTTTGTGTGTCCAACCACCAAAAGTAGATGAGAAACGACTGGGTTTTTTTTTTTCCAAGCCTTAAAAACCAAAACACTCCAAGAATCCATCTCCCCTCCTAACAGTCTGCCAAAAAGAAAACTCCACATCTTCCAAAAAGACCCCGGGGGCTGATAAAAATCCACTAAACAGCAATCAAGGAAAAAAAAAAAATCATGTGCAATCATTCAAACCCAAGTTTGGGGGGGGAGAAAAGTCTAAAATCCTGAATCCAAAAAAAAAAAAATAACCCAAAATAATAAACCCACAAATGAAGTGAAAGCTTTTTGTTTTTTTGTTTGTTTTTTTTTTTTTTAACTGGTACACACTGTTCACACCTCTATTTCAAGTTTGGAAACGCATCGTTTTCAAGCAGCAATACAAAAAAGTATCCATGAAGAATGCAGAATCTCTGAAAAAATTATGAAAACATCCCTGCTACCATGAATGTTTCTAAATACAAAACTGACTACCAGGTTTGGTGGCTTCGGTGTAGCGAGAGAAGTTCCTTTTCAAAACAGATAAAATTCAGTCTTTTTAGGTGTGAATGGTATGAATGACAGTCTCCTTTTTTTTTTTTTTCTCTCTCTCCTTTGTATTTTTTTTTTTAGTTTTGTTTTTTTTTGTTTTTTTAAGATTTCTTAAGTTGTTTAAGGATCCTTAAGCATGCAAGCCTCGGAGAGGATGGCCCGACCAGGGCAGGGTTGGGCTTATGACATCCAGTTTAGGACAGAGCTGGGAAAGCCTCTGGGTCATCTACATCAGGAGCAGAAGCACTTGACTGGAAGAGAAACAGGGGAAGAGTTATTGAATCTTCAGCAGCATCAAAGCCCTGCTCTGCTTCTGATCCGACAGGGGACCAGGTCTGGCCTTCCATCCCCTGCAGCCCAAAAAGGGCTTTTTTAAAACCACTCCAACCTGTCCAAAAGGGGAAATGTCTGGGATTTAAGGAGCACAGAGGATAAGCATCTAGGGCTGGATGAGTTACTACAAGAGCAACATTTTGTCCCTTCATGATAAACAATCTTTTTTTTCATCCAAGGATTAGTCTCCTCTGCTACTTTTGGAATCAAAACTATCTGGAGAGGCTTTATACAAACAAAGAGTGTTTGCTCTTGATTATCAGACAAGGTTAGGTCTCTTTTTTTTGTTCCTAAAGAGATCCCTACGTGTGGGTTCAGGCTGTTCCACCAGTACATAAACACCAATTTTTTACTGAGGGATTCAACTGAAGCCAAATTGAGTTTTCACAGGTTTGAGTTTTTTTTCCCAGTCACAAACCAGGTATTGATAAAACAGTTTTTGTGACAATCCAGCCCGAGAAATTCATCCATGAAGCAAGAATCTCCTCAGGATTTCCCCAACAGAGGCTTTTAAGAGGCTCTGTTCCACACCTAGAAACCAGTGCTGCAATGAAATGCTGAAATTAAGTATTTTAGAATACTCTTCACTTTGTCCATGAGGGATAGGAAGGAAAAAATCCAGATAATGGAACTTCCTCTAACCATATCCCATACAGGTTGAGCAATTAAACAGATTGAACCACTCCAATAAAAGTTGTATCAACACCTATAGGCCAGACTGAGACACTGCAGCAGCTCCCAGCCCAAAAAATAAGACTTTTAAAAAGGTCACAGCAGGGTTTTAAGCCTGTAGCCTTAAGTACTGATTTTAACTGAAGCAGTTTCTCCTGTTGCTGATTACACAGAAGCAGAAATGAAGCCAAAAAAAAAAGGCGCACTCCAGTGCAGGAGGGTCTGGTTCCCAGAGAACAAGAGGTCACCAACCTGGTTGGGTGGGTGGATCACGTCAAACTCCTTAACCAACTGCAAGGGAACAAACAGAAACACAGTGAAGAGCAGAGAAGTTTCTCAGGACTTTCTGAGAGCACTCCTGAAGCAGCAGGGTGTCACAGTGACAACTCAAAAACACCACCAGTGCTTCATTTCAATCCATAAAATTGACTTAGATTGTTATCAGGAGAGTTTTCCAACTAATAAGCCTAAATCTTAGTCCTAAAGGGACAAAATCTTAGTCCTAAGAGAGACAAAAATGAGCAAGTCTGGTCTGTGTGAAGAAAGCCACAGACTCCACTCATTTTTGAGTGAGTAATAATTTGATTAGGAGCATTTAAGCCAAATAAATGACCCACAACAGATTCAATCTTTACTGTAGACAAGCTGTGGATGCTCCATCACTGGAGTTGTTCAGAGGCCAAGTTGGGACAGGGCTTGAAGCAACCTGGCCTAGTGGGAGGTGGCCCTGGCCATGGCAGGGGGGTGGAATTGGGTGATTTGTCAGGTCCTTTCCACCCCAAACCATTCTATGACATGAATCTATACTACAGAATCTTTCAACTTTACACTTTGTCTCCCCAGCCCCATTCAATGCTTCTCCTTGAGTATCTCCTTAGGGCTTTAGGGGACTAGAGGAGGAAAATGACTTCAGATTAGCAAAAAAAACCCCAGCAAGAATCCTATTTCTACATGAAAACCTCTCCATTCTCAGACTCAAGACACAACATGCTGCTGTCAAACCAGTCTTTCACCCCCAGCAGGTATCCCACACCCCCCACCCCAGGCCCTGCTGTCCTGCTCCGCCACCAACGGAGCCGTCTCACGGGATGTGCACAC
>NW_008626243.1:40586-40905 GCF_000691845.1 Merops nubicus
CGGAGCCTTCTCATGAGATGTTCAGATCTGTGCACACCAAAAAGTCATTTTGGGTAGGGTCTGGATACAAAGCTGGGCAGTTTTTCCCATCCAACCTACTCCCCCACCCTCCTTTTCTTGTGTTTAACAAGAACACAGGCCAAAAGATGGAATGTTTTATCCAACAGCAACTAGTTTCACGCCAACTGGTGAGAGCAGACGCTTTGTTTGGGTTTAAAACAGCATCTGCTGCAAAACAGCTCCCCCAGGGATAAAAAAACACCTAAAAGGGTCTGTTTGGAAGGTTTTTTTTTTGAAGTGTTTTGACACCAACTGGATG
>NW_008626244.1:0-14763 GCF_000691845.1 Merops nubicus
GGGGGAAAAAAGTTCACAACTCCTTGGGATTACACTTAATATAGAAAATAATCTATAAAAACGTTGGGAAAATCTATTTTTTGCAGATTAGTATAAGTGTGGTATTCAATAATGGCTTAGTTTTGTTACCTTGGCTCTTCTCCACTAGTACACTATTTTTTGACATCTTGCTAACTCTGACTAAAATTGGAAGAGTTGATCCCATCTTTGTATCAGCTGAAGTCACTTGATTCTAGGTTTGAGTCCGTTATACTCTGCTTTAAGGAAAGTTGGAATTATTTCATTTTTGGGGGAAAGAGAAGATTACTTCTGCCTCTTCTTTTCCTTTGAGTAATATGTTACTGTCAGGCTTGAGAGCACAGAATCTTTCTTTGCAAGGGAATTGACATGAGACTGTCAATGCAATTATGTGAAGCAGCTTTTTGGATCCATCTTTTGGCTTTGAACAGTCATGAATTTACTATGCTTTCTGCTCAGATGACTTAAGAGAAAGGTAAATTATTGTTAACAATTTATACACAGCCACCAAGAGTTTTTAGGAAAATAATTATTCTGCTAAATATTGTTTGGGGATCAATAAACACTTTCTTTGCTCTCTAAATACCAGCAAATATGGCAAATAAATAACAGCACAAAGAACTTGGTGATGTTTCTGCACCAGAATGCCCATGATTCTATTTTTGTACTATTTATTTTTGGGCATAGTCTAAATGACCTACCCCTGGGTGGCCAATTTCATTCTGGTTTTTTTTCTGCTTTTGTCTCTTACCCTCCCCCAGAAGCAGGATGGCCCTTGGCACAGGAATAGGCAAGGGGAAGGGTTGTAGCCCTTCCTTCAGACTCAAAAATCAGGTCTCCACCTTTTGCCCAGTAAAATACCAGAATATTTGGTCTGTGGTAAGCAGGTTCCAAAGCAAGGAGTGAGCAATGAGCCTGTGCTGAGGTGTGGTTTCTGACAGCATGGGAGAAGGTGAAAAGAAGTGTGCCTGTCTCAGTGATGCTTCACATAACCAACATATTCAAGCTCTTCTGGAGAGGTCACAGACCCCTTTGCAGCCCTTCCCAACAGGAGGAAGTTGTCTCAAGCAGGAGGCTTGTGAAGAGAAGGAAAAGCCCCATACCTCTCTGTGGATACTAAAACCTCTTGCACTTGGTGTTTTTGCAGATATCACTCTCAGCAGGCAGTCATCCTTTGTGTCAGTAGTGCAGAAGATTCCAGCAATGCCATCTACTGCTGTCACTGTCATTGTCACTAAGGCAGACACCCAGCTTCCCAGCCCAACTTAGCTCTCTCTTGGGGAGCTTGAGGGGAGGTGGGGAAAGCAGAGTTGGTGTTTGACAGCCTGCACCTGGGACTCCACATTCTCCCTTTTATGCCTTATCACACAACTGTACCAGCCAAATACTTTTCAATTGTGTCAGGAAGAGGTGCAGTGACAGGAGCTGGCAGCCAGGGAGAGAATGGGGTGGTTCATTGAAGCTAAGGTGCTACAAGATGTATACCTACAACTCTATTTGTTGTGGTTATGATTAAAGAATCAGTGCCCTTTGCCATCCTGCTGATGGATTGCAAAATCAGGTCTTGGGCAGAGTTTTCCAGAGCCTAGGTTGTTGTGTTTCTTACCACTGAAAAGATTTTGAAGATTAATGCTTGGAAAGGAGAAAATGATAGGAACATAGCTGCAAAATTCCTGTTGTGTGTTTGTTTGTTCTTTTCTTTAGCTCTCAGAGAGCTTTTAGAGATTCAACCTGTGTTTTCTTGTCTTTCCCTGATGTCTGCCTTAGCAAATGACCCCACAGGCCTTTAGTCTCAATTTGTGCTCACTGATGGCCAGGACCTCTTGCTCTCCTAAAGACTTGTGTGGCTTGACATGGCTTCAGGCTGCTTCAGATATGAGCTTCACAACCAAAACTTAGCTTTGCTCTAGCTGCAGAATAAACACACAGACACTTAAAATCCAATGGAAGTCAGGCAAGGTCTTTTTATGGTTTTTAGTTCAATCACTACAGCTCTACTCAACTAGGGAACCTGGAGAACAAGTAAAGAGTGTAAGGAAGAGTCCTTCCTGCCTTTCATGTAGAAAAACCTGATTTCTTCATCCTTCTTAAGGCAGCAGAGTGTCAAGTCAGGTTGTGTTGCCTAAGGCTGCTTGTGCAGTGAGGGGATTCAAATGTAACCTCCACATACAGAAAAAGGAAGTCCCTTAATTCATTCAATATTTTATTAGAAATCTCTCCATGCTGGTCTTATTCCTAAAGGTAAACATCTCAGAGGCTTTTCAAAGCCTGCATTTCATTATTTAATAATCTGTTTTCAGTAACACAATTCCCTAGGTCTGAGCTTGTAACTAAGTCCACAGGCTGGAAATATCAGCAGTCCAGGAGCTGTTAAATAATTAAGCCATTGGTGCCTGGAAGTGTTAGGGCTTGAATCATTCAGATATTTTCACAAAATATTGGGGGGGAAAGATACTTACTAGCTGTATTTAAGAACAATAGGACTTTGTCTACAATGGCATCAGTTGCAGCTGCATGAGGTTTTCTTTAGAAAATAATTATTTAGAGGATATTCTTTATATGGGGTAATATTTAGCAGTGAGCCTGTACATACCTGTTTGTAGTGGAGTTCTCCCATCTTCTGGACTCACTGGGAACCCCCTTGAGGAATAACTTGAAGGGAACTGAAGGCCAAAGAGTTGGGAGTCCTCCTTTTGACATCTCAGACAGTGAGGTGGAAGCAGGATCATTTTGAACACCTAGGATATGACATAGACTGCTCTCTGATTCCAAAGAGATGGAGGCAGGTCGGGCCACTGAGGGAGCTTCTCATCCCTGAGTGATGGATGTCATGATTTTGCTTCATCAGAGGAAGAAGATAAGGTTGGTACCAGGAGGACAAAGTAGCACAAGGGAGTGGGAGTCCAGGGAGGGATAACAGAGGCCTTTTGTGATCCCTAACAGCATGCCCTCCCTAATTTAGTCCAGACAGAACACCACTGAGTGAGCACCAGGATTTAGTACCCAGCCAGATTCCTTTCCTCTGCAGACAATTTTGCTCCAGTTGTTACCTGGAGTGAAATGGTTGGAGAGAAATTTTGGGGCTGAGAGGGAAGGGGAAGAAAATCAGATTTTGATGAAACGTTGTAGGATGTGAGATTATTTCCCTTGTACTGCTAAATTGAACTCTGCACTTAGCAGAGCAAAAAAATTAGTACAAGGCAGGACACACATATTCACTGTCTTGAACACAGGCTTTTATTTTGTTGTATATGAGAGTATGACTGTTGTACCTTTCTGTATCCATCACCAGACATGCTTCTTAAACTTAGATCTGGAAATACGTGCTTGGAATTTTTTGTTCCTTGCATCCATTTGTTTACTTTGGATTTTTTGAAATACTTTGGGACCCTTGTGATCCAATGGGAAATGTGGCTGCATTCCCTTCAGAGTTGATTTACAAGCTTAGCCTGTATTGACATGGTTACTAAGGAGAAACCAGCTTTTGGCAACACAGGAAACTTCAGCATCCTTATACATACATACAAAATTTAAACCCACAATCATTACAAACCCAAATTTCTTTCCTTTCAAGCCACTCAAATGATGAAATACTGGAATTAGGCTCACCTCTGGTAGACCCCTCTCTCTTCTATATGTTGGTTACCAAATAGTTGCTAATTTTGGCTAATTTTTTGGCTGTTTTTCTGGTCACTTTGAGGAGAACAAATTCCCTGCAGCATCTGAAAAGTTACAAAACCATGAAACTCGCTTTTCAGATCACCAAATATTTGAAAGTAACTTTTTTTTTCCCTCTTGGCTGGGATTGACTGGACTTATTTGCTGCTTTGCTTTAAAGATCAAATTGACGTCTTCTTGTGGTTAGCTGCAAAACAAATGTGGAGATATTCATGATTAGTCAGTATCCTGTGAATTAAGCAGGCTGTGACTCTTTTCTGCAGCTGAATAAGGATGAACAACAGATTTTTCAAAAATGAAAGAGCTGTTCATGAATGTGACCAGTCAATCAAGAAGTTTGTGTTATTTAGGAAGGCATCTCACTCCTTTAATAGCTGTAGTTTAATTATGAAGGATTTTTTTTCCCCCAAACTTAGCAATAATGGAAAACATGAGCACTGAAACTTCTTTTCATGGCCTCCTTTTGATCCTTTTCTAAAAGCCAAAGCCCTTGTGGCTCACTTTATGAAAGTTTAGAACCCATTTCAGCAAGTAAAAATGATTTATGCACAATTGTTTTCACCAAACCCCTCGATATATTGCTGATTGTTTTCCAGGATGTGGTGTCATCCTTCTCTGGTGGTCATCCTTACCTTTTCTGGGCTGGGAAGGCAGAAAAGTGAAGCTTCTCAAATGTGGCTTAAATCTCAAACTCACATTTTTTCCCCCAAGCTAATAGAAAAAGTATCTTCTGCCATCACTTCTTGTGGCTCAAGACTTTTCTCCTAGCCCTTGGTGTTTCTCATGGAACAGATCTTTTATGTCTTTGCCACTAGGATTTCAGAAAACTTCTGCAGTAGAGTTGTACTCAGTGTCACTATTGCTTTGAATCACTAAGGGCATTTATTTGGGCAGCTTTATTTGTTTCTTCTCAGCAGTGTGAGTTTCTTCTTTGTTTTTTTTTCAAAAGCTGCTTCTTGGAAACTGTTCATCTGTCCAGTGATCCTTCCAGTGCTAAAAGCTGCTCATTTGTCTGGCTGAAATCATTCAATACTGTGGCAACAAGCAGCAGAGGATAAAACCAACTGCAGGACATAGCAAGTAACTTTTGGTTCTGAAGGACCTAATTGTTTTATTAATGTGAATGTTACATGTATGGCATTTACCTCCAACCAAGAGGATTCAGGTTCTAATACAGTGCTGTGTTGTAAGACTTCAGGGGTTTAGAGTGCAAGAATGTGTTTTCAGTCTTTTTTTAGTCTTCTATATCAGTATATATATCTCAGTATATATATATCAGTATATATATATCAGTATATATGTATATCAGTATATCCTTTAGTTCTTCAGGTGACCTCTCTGAATTTAAAGTGCCTATTTTAAAACACCAACCAGACAGATTTTATTTGAGGCTGATGTTTCAACATTTTGCTCTTCAAATAACATAAGATTTTGTTTTATAATTGCTAGAGTTCTATCTCTAGCAACCTCACCAAAATAAATCAGAATGGTTTCTTGTGTGCACTGCATCATAACCACAGCAGATGACTTATTTTAATGGCATTTCATTCTTTTTTTTTCTTTCAGAGGAGCAGCAGCATTGGTGTGAAGGCTGAAAGAGTATTTAATCAGCTTGAGGTAAGCAACTTCAGATTTGCACCAGGAGAAGCACAGATACAATCCTCATAAAGCTGCTAAACTGTGGTAGCTTGTCAGATTTTCTGCCCTGTTCTTGCTCTGTCTGTGAGAAAAGGTGATGAAACTTGGCTGCCTTTTGTTTTTCTTCACTCTGGGGATAAAAGGACTTTTGTAGCAGCAGTGGAAGAGGCTTCTGCCACTTTTCCATCACTAGGTAAATTCAGTAGTGTTTGGAGAATGCATGTCCCTGAAGAACAGAAAGAAATAGCTTGAATGAGTACTCTTAGAATAAGATTTACATATGTAAATATGAATGGTGTAAAGCACATTATTCTCTATAATTAAAATTTCTCTTTGGAGTTAGCAGGCAGTTTAAATGTCAAATTTGAGGCAGAGATAGAACCAAGATGCTAATTGATTATTTTTTCCCTCTATTGCAACAACTCTAATTTCCTTTTTAAAAATCCATCTTAAACTGGTTTTGATGTCACCAAAGGGCTTGGACAAATAGTTGCATTAATCTTGATAACGTTGGTATTGTTGGCATACTGTAAGCCACAAAAAGTCATCATGTCATCTGTCCATCCCCAAAATGAATCTTAACAACACTCCAGCTTGCTTCAGAGGCCATTCCTAACATCTAGAAGTTTCAAGAATCCATCAGTTGCATCTAGAATTTCAGTGTATCCCCAAAGAAACAGGAATGAAAGTCAAAGGCCCTTTTTAATGCTTGTTAAAGTCAAAACTTACTGCATTTCATTACTTAATTCTAAATTAATTCATTCCTAAGTTTTTTAAAACGAGGACCTGTTTAATTTCTTATCTATAACTTAATTATATAATTAGAGATATCATCTATTCATAACTTTTATATACTTCAATTAGTTTCAAATTGCTAGTTATTTCTTCCTAATATAGATGAATTCTTCAGATTTTGATAATTTCAACAATTTTCAACAACAGCTGTGCATTTTCAACACATTATATTGGGAACAGATCTGGTGTTTTTTTTTCAATAATGCTATTTTTTCACACTCAAAGATTTTTGGGTTTTTCTGAACAAAGTTTTCCTACTGTATAAACTCTAAACTTTCTCTACTGTGGTTTCTAATGCTTTAGCTCTTGCTACCATAAATGCTGCCATACTACCTTGCCTCTGAAGCCTCTGAAGTTTTTAAAGATGGATAGAAAAATTGATTGTATTGTCTCTTTTCTAGGTCTTTAATTCTCTTGCACCTCAGCCAGATCAATAGATACTACTTGTTAAACTTTCAGTCTTTTTTTCCTTGTTGTCCAGCACAAGCAGTAAATGGCTAGAACACACTTGAATGGGAATATATTTGAAAATCCAGGGGAAAATCATGGCCTGATGAAAGGAAAGAAGTAAGTGGCTGATATAAATAGGAAATAAAGAGGGTTTAGCATATGGCTTTTTTTTTTCTAAGACCAGTGAGACTCTGCTGCTTGGATTATCTTCTCACATGGGTTTATGTGAGTGCCTCTGCTAGAAAGGTGGAAGGCAGAAGACTTCTGAAAACTTTCCACCACCTCTGTATGCCTGTTCTGGCAACTGAAAACTCAAGTAGCATGAATATTTGAGCCAAGTGTTAAATTTAAACTTGCACCTTCTCTGCTAAGTGTAACAGAGCTGGTGGGAGAGCAGTTGCTTTGGGCCAGCACTGGACTCAGATACTGCAAGAAATCTGCTGGTAAGGGAGCAGTAAAGGTATATTATGTCTTAAACAGGGTATGTTATCCTAAACTGAGTGTATATTCTGAGTCTTGCCCTCCATTTGCCATGCTTGCAGCCTATCCTGATTAAGTATAAGCCATTGAATTGGTTTATTGTGCTAGAAATGTTGTAGTGGAGATTTTTTTTCTCATTGTTAGGCAACAGCAAATACTGTCAGCAACTTTGTGGCACATCTACCTTTGTTCTGTTGACTTTCTTGCATATTCTGAGAAACCAAATGATAAATGACAGCCTACAGCATTCCCCTTTGTATTAGTTAGAATTAAGCAGGTTATAGAAGTATGTTTATGGCTTTTTTTGTTGAGAGAAAACGATTGGTTTTGCCAGATTCTCTAGTTCTTTTGTGTGAGGCACAGGGTCTCTGCAAATCCACGTTACCTCAGAGAGAGTTTAAAGACTTCACCAGTTCCTAGAGGGTCTGTTGGTGGATCAGGGCAGTGGTTGACATAACAGGAATGCAAATCACTTCCATTATACAATTTTAATAAATATCATTCAGAGACAACTGTTCCTGCAGCTTGCCCAATAGGAAAAAAAAAACCCAAAACAACTCCAGCCAACTGCTGAACAAAACTGCCAGTAGCTGTGGTGAATTATAATTCATTTTGGACAGGAAATGATAAATATATGACCTAAAGGAAAAGAAAACTTTAGGCAATGTAACCAGGGTGGGGAAAAAAATCCCACTAGTATTAAGAACTATGGGCTGAGCAGGGCAATCCCAAGTGTAGGAAATGAGGCTTTAAGTCTGTAATTGTTCAAAACCAAGCTGGGAGTGCATAAAGGAAGGATGCAGCATAGTCATCCCTTCTTCAGTGCCACTGTGCTCACAGTTTGGGGGTTTTTTCCCTCCCTGTTCAGACCTTACCACTTTCCATGGTGGTTTACCACCCTCCTATTCCTAGCATCTCCTAATATCCATGACACAGAGTCATGTTATCACTGGATTCCAGTAAAATTAGTGTTATGTGTTGAATTTAAACCAGTCTTAGCCATCTGCTGGCAGTGAGACCTTACATCTACTGATGTGTACTAGTTCAATGAGTCACAAACTCTGCAGAACTTACCACTCTGGTATGTCATCCTTCCAGATGTGTGCAGATTGCAGTTTGAAGTGATTATGTTGGATTTTGGGGAATGTTTGCTGAAATTCAGGGGAGATATGCAGTAACAAACATCAAGTGGGTTGTTTACTACTCGAGGGGTTTGGTTTTGTCTCAACTAGTGACTGAGGTTAAATGTGTGAAGAGTGGGAGTTACAGGAGTTGCTATGAATGGGTGGGAGGCCCTTTTAAGCACAGCTGATGTGTGGAGGAACAGTCTAAGTACCACCTGAGGGGAAGGATAACACTGCAATGCCAGGCTGACCCAAAGTGTCCCCTGTGGGCAGCCCACGAGGAGCTCCTGGCACATCCACCAACTTGTGTCCATCTCCTGCTGGTCTCATTCCTTCCACAGCCAAGATCACCCTGGTAAGTGTGGCATGCTATACAGGATAGCTGTGCCCTTGCTTTCATGAGGGTGGCAGGAGGATTGCATTATTTACTCTGCCATCTCTGGTGTCTAGCCCAGGAGTCTAGTGTGAGGTGGTTACTGATGTCTGCTGAGTCTGATAGGCAGGTTAGTAAAAAACCAAAAAGTGCTATCTGAGTGGCAGCTGAAATTCCAGCTATGTAAGATTCCGGAGGTGGAGACTCTCTCTTCTGATCCTGTGAGAAGAAATGTTAGATTAAATATTAAAGTCCCATTGCACTGGTGTTATTCCAGGATCAGTACTCTGACTGCACCTTGAAATATTAAATTTCTTCTGACAGGGTAGAAGCTGATATGCAACCTCTGACATTGGGCTCCCACGCTGTTTCTCATGTCACAAATGATGACAATTGCCAGAAACAGTGACTAGCAGCAGCAAGAGACTCTGCAATATTCCCTTTAATTGCATTCCATATTTTCAGGTACAATTTACAGTTTTCAAGTGTTGAGCACTGAACGTCCTGACACGAGCGCTCGGAATCCTGCAGCCAGCCACTGGGAACAGCAAAAGTTTCTCTTTCAAGTTTCAACAAAAACAATCCCTTACTGTGTGACAGAAACAAGCTGCACCAAACCTGCCAATGATTCAGCAGGTTTTCCTCAATTCAAACTGGGCTACAGCCTAAAGTTTGCAGTGGGGATTCATCCCCTGCAGGGAAACACCAGAGGCTGAAGTTTTTCTCCCAGCATCCGTCGTGGTGCCAGGTAGGGAACCAAATGAGCAGCAAAACACACTCTCTGTACTAAACCAGCATAACAAATGCCTCCAGGGCACACAGAGAGGCAAACACAGGGCGTTAATGAGCCGAAAAGTAATTAGCCAAATATTGCTAAAAGATCAGGAGTGGCACAGCTGAGAGCTGGAGGAGGTTTTGAACTGGGCGATATGAAAACCCAAATGTGGTCCCTGATTTTGATGCTCACTGGGAGGTTCCTGTGGCAAGCAGACCAGTGTGGACTGGAAGACAGAAACATGGTATGAGATGTAATTTGCTGTGGAAATGAAAGGCTCTGAATGAAATGTTTTTCTAGCCAATTCTGACCTCTACAAGACACAAATCAGAGGCATCACTTTCTACTAGAGTTAGTGATCTTCATTGCAGTGAATATTTTCTTAAGTCTAGCTGTGTTTTTCTAGGTGGAAACTGTTCTGAAGTGAAGCATTCATTTTTTCAAATGCATTCATTGTTCAAAAGTTTTGGGCAAATATTGATGAAACTACATTTCAGCTTGAATAGCCTGTTCTTAGTTCTACTTCCCACATTTGATTCTTCGTAAGAGATCCTTGAGCTGTGTGATCCATCAAGTTATTCATAAAATAATATTCATATTTAAAACTTTAATCTTAAATAGTTCTCTATTTTTTATACTGCTTCTACTCTTGACCAATAGGGCATGAAGAACATGTTTATCTTACTTTGTTAAGCACAGGAGTTTAACATGACTGGAGAGCCAAAGCATTATTGATCCTCGTCTTATTTTTTTCCCCATTTCATAGGATTTGTGAAGTGTTAAGATGATTAGGACTTCCCACGGGGTCTTAGGATCCTAAATCACTTCCTATTCATGAGAAATAGATCTAAAAAGATGATGTTTGATGCATGCTGTTGCCACAGGTCAAGCTAGACAGCTCTAGTATGCAGTACTAGTAAATCATGGTATGCAGCAGGGATGAGAGTTCTCCCTTTCTGTCCTGATGACATTACTGTCCAATGTTTTCAGCAATATCCCCTGTTGGATTTGGCCTTCCAGCATCTGGTTGTATTCTCTGGCACGTTGCTCCTGTGTAGTTTGGGGTTTTGTGACTCTTGTCTTCCCCAACATGACTTGGAATGAAGGTCTGGTTTAAATTTCTACTTCAATCACAGTTTTCCCTCCACTAATCTAGTTATTAGCATTGTGTGTCCCCTTTTTTCTTGGCCAGTTTTTTCTCCATCACCACACTGATGTTGCTGAAAGGGTTGATACCTGAATTTTTGAGGTGGGTAATTGCCTGGAACTATTGACTAGAGTTTAAAATCTTTATTTTTGTGGCATGTATGGGCCCTACCTATACTCAGACTCTAATGAGACACAGTGTTTGAGTTTAAACTCTTTATTTTTGTGGCATGTATGGGCTGTACCTATGTGACATCTGGGTCAGACTCTAATGAGACACAGTGTTTGTGTAAAGCTGGGAGAAGTTTAACATCTCAGATGTGTCAGTGTAAATGGAAAGAGTTCTTGGGTGCTCATCCAGCCAAGGACAAATGAAGAAGCTGAACATTCACATGGAGTTAATTTATATTTAGGCAAATCTAGAAATAATCACATTTTTCACTGACTCAAAGGCAAAATTAATCTGAACAGAGACAGGTTGAGAGACCAAACTCTGCTTGTAGGTATTCTTTGAGGTGGAAAGCCACTGTAAGTCCATACATAACTCCTTCCAGAGTTAGTCACACAGCTCAACTTGGGATATAATTTATAATATGATATTTATAAACTATAATATGATGCAGGTGCACAGCACTGCTCTTGCTAAACAGGAAATTTCCTGTGCTTAAATCTTGATTAGGTCTGACCCAGCTGGTTCTTCATCTGACAGTTCTCTGTTAACATTCCACGTCTCAAATACATTTTCAAAAGCTTCTAATTCCAAGATTTGGCTCATTTTTTTGTTTCAGATTCATTTTTTTTTCTTGTCACAGGTACCATAGTTCATTATTGCTTGAGTTACTTGTCTCTGTTTTCACTAACTAATCTTTTATTTGCATAAAACATATTAAATCCATCATTGTTGATGGCACATTATGGCAAGGTGTGCTAGCAGGCATAGAAATGAGGTTCCTTGCAGAACAGAGGTTTTGAAGAAAAAGGCAGGAGGATGTGCAAACAGCAAAGCAAAAATTTAATTAAAAATCAAATTCTGAACATTCTTAGGGAGCAAATTGCTACAAAACAGTGAGATACCAAACAGGAGCTCAAACTCAGATAAACAGAATATACATGATATGCTCCATGCATTCTCAGATTACAAGAATGAGGAGAAAAATTATCTTTTTGGGGGGATTTAATAAAATCTAGATCATTATATTTGCACCACAGGAGAACAGAGGGAAGCAAGTAGTTGATGGCTAGATAAGGAGCAGGAAATACAGCATCATAAAATAAATAATTTAAAAAAGATTATCTGTACCATTTTCTGTTTCTCCTGTGAAGGTTTTGAGAGTCATCAGCCTAAACAGGAATAGTCCTTCCTTAGCCCTACATCTATCTATGATAATTAAATGTTTCCTTACTGCCTGCTCCTTCTACACAGGACACCCTCTGCTGCAAAATACACTGATGGGTGCCACAATTCCTGCAGGGCAATGCTGAGAGATCAGTACAAGAGGACTAAATAGGATCGTAGAGTGGCTTAGGTTGGAAGGAACCCTAGAGATGATCTAGTCCAACCTCCCTGCCATGGACAGGGACACCTCTCAACTAGACCAGGTTGCTCAAGGCCTCCTCCAATCTGGCCTTGAACACCTCCAGGGAGGGGCATCAATCATCTCTCTGGGCAAGCTGTTCCAGTCTCACCTCCTGAAGAACTGAAGAACTTCCTAAGATCCAGTCCAAACCTACTGACCTTCAGCTTCAAACCTTTTCCCCTTGTCCTGTCCCTGGATGCTCTTGTGAAAAGTCCCTCTCCAGCCTTCCTGTAGGTTTCTACAGGAGTTCTAAGCAGTTCTAAGGTCTCCATGGAGTCTTCTCTTCTCCAGGCTGAACAACCCCAGTGCCCTCAGCCTGTCCTCATAGAAATGCTCCAGCCCCTGGATCAACCTTGTGGCCTCCTCTGGACTCATTCCAACAGATCTATGTCCCTTTTGTGGTGGGGACTTCTGTATCAGAAATTAAACCAGGTGGAAAATATCAGAAGAATACTGGGAGGGGTAAATTTTTTGTGTTGAAAATATCTAGGCAGCACATAAAAATTTCTTTCATGAACATAGATGACATAAATGGAAACTAAATTAGAGTGATTGTGTAGACATAAGTAGTTGGCTCCTGTCAAGCAACAGAAGTGGTGATTGTTGTCCAATGTTTGATGGGTCTTACTAATTTTATTTACAGGTTTTATTGGGGTTTTTTTTGGTGGTGTGGGGTTTGTTTTTTTCCCCCTGGGAAGCAGAATTCCTCAAGCAGCAGCTGTTTCCTTTCCATGCAAAATCTGGAGAGCTCTGATGGACTCAAGTGCTTTGACTTCGTTGCATGTTATGAATGCTCCAACTATGAGATCTAAAATAATATTTAGACTGGGATATACTGAAAGACAGGATATTTAGATTCAAGAGCTTCTTTTTTGGGTTTTTTTTGTGGACAAGGAGAGAGGAGCAGCTGTTTATACAGCTTGTATGTAGGGCTGCATTTGCATTTGAATTACCTTCATTATTTGTACACTGTGAGTCTTCAGTTTAGACTTAATCCTAAAAACAACCCCAAGTAAATGTTTCTACACACATGCTATTTATTTACACGTGAGATTAATCCCCTCTTCTGTGATAATGATAAAGAGAACTTGTTTGCTATTTGGTAAATTAAGTAACATGATTTAAAATATATGGGGCAGTAATTGTATCCATTTTTAAGGTTTAAAGGGGCAGTTTTGGATGAATAAAAGTCTACAATATGTTGTTAATGCAAAAAAAGGTGCAGGGTATCTACCAAACTCTACCACTACCTGTCACCTGTGACCTAATAACCTTTGCTGAGAAAGATACTGTGAAGAAAAATAAAAATAAAACAAAATGCTTGGCATTTACAAAGCTTTGGGGTAGTGTTTGTTGATTTTTCTATTTAATCTGAAGACTGTAAAGCTGTTGACAAAAAAAAAAGGCTGAAAAAGCTGGACCTCCCTGATCCCAGTGGTATTTAACATCAAAAACATGTGGCTTTTAAAGGAGATGAAGACAGGGGTTGATGATTCTTCTCTTTCTGTAGATTTGTCCTTTGTTTTTGGAATAAGGTTCTTTCTGCTCACTCTAGACAGGTCAAGTGTCAAAAATATGAGAGGACACTTAGAGAAAACATGAAAATTGAAGGAGAAAAAAAGAGAAAATTTCAAATCCAAGCAAGTGTAAAACTGGATTATGGCTCCACACACTACTGGAACAAAGATAAATAAATAAATCCCCAATCTGTGGCAACAACTCTCTCCAACAACTGTCAGGGAGACTTTAAGAGAGAAATTTGGAAGAATAGATTTTGTGTCTTCTTAAATTCCTTCAGCATGCAGTAATCATTCATCTCTGCCTTGCAGATGGCTTGTTGTCCTGATCTCAACTTTATGGAATATAAATATTGCATATTGCAGGGTGCTGGAGATAGATCAAAATTTCCACCAAGAAGCATTTTTTTCACTAGGTGAGATGCTGCTTTTTCCATTTAATTATTGATTTTGTAAAGTATTGGCAGCAGTGAAATGAGTTGGAGGTTCTTGTCTTTGCACAACTAAACAAGATAGAAAAAATTGTTGATGTGGGGTCTATATACAGAAGTCAAGAGATTCAAATGATGGTTCTTACATTAATGTTCAGTGAAGAAATGAAACCCTCAAGGACACTGTTGGTCCTCCTGACTGTCCAGGTTGTCTGATGTTTCTTGTTAAATTCGGCTGTTTCAAATTCTTCCTAAATTTGCTGAACTTGAAAATTCTTTGGGCTAAAACTGGACATGTTGTCTAACTACCTGAGGCTATTTTGTTTGGTTTATTTTACTTTTCTGTTTCAACTAGAATGGGCTTGGATATTTTCAGAGGCTGTTTTGATCTTCGAGGGAAAAATACCTTATCCCAGTTAAGTGAAAAAACACCCAGTAAATTTTCCTAAAAGTTATTTCATTAATTTTTTTTTTTAAGTTAAAGTATGCAGTGTTCTTCAGACCACTAAATTTTTAAAATTTTCTTTTCTTCAGTGCAATTCTTCACCAAGATGAACATTTTCTTCACTGGCCAATCTGAACTGGTTCTCCAGGACTGAATGTCAATGTTAGTGCAGGGGTGGGAGTGGGGAAACTGTGGTTGGGGGTCAGGGAAGATTGGGAGCTGGGAGCCTGGAATGACCTTGGCTGTGAGATTACATTGTAAGAATTTATATGGGACATAGTCAGCAGTGACTCTGGGCATCCCAGCCTTCTTGGGA
>NW_008626245.1:0-69078 GCF_000691845.1 Merops nubicus
TCGGGCGGCCCAAGGTCAGCAAGCAAGGAGGGGGGAAGGCGTAGGAACTGGGGGTGCGAGCGGAGCCGGCATCGGTTGCGAGGAGATAGGGTCGGGCTTCTTGAGTGGAAAGGACAAAGGTGTGTCTCGCCCGAAATGAGCTGGTGTTTTTGCTGGCTGCTCAACATGCATCCTGCTGCCGGATCGCTAAAATTCGGTGTGACGTCTGCAAGAGCCTGTTTAGGCTCTCCGGTTTTGTTTGAGCTTTAATATCGATTTTAAGCTTATTCGAGAGTTCATTGTTTCTGAATCGGTCTTCCTCTTTCTTCACACGAAGGGCACTGTAATTGGCTTTTGTTCTTTAGCTGTTGTCTTGAGCCATAATCTCTTTTCTTTATATAATCAAACCTGAACAGATTTCCTGTAGGGAGGTGGACATCCGAGCAGTGAGTAGTAATCCACTTTGGTTTCTCATGGGTTCTCCCTGGGTCACAGACAGTTTTAGAACGTGATTAAAGTTGCTGTCTGGTCTGATCGGTCTGATGTATTGCCCTGAATCTCAATATTCCAGCAGAACTAATGATCAGCAGCAAGTCAGAGCGCTGAAAATGCAAACTCGTCGGAAAACACTGTTGTTCCAATGTAAATGAACTTAAAGCAGTCATTGTGGCTCCTCTTTGTGATTGAAGGTCCTCTCATACTATTTCTTTTTTTTTTTTTTTTCCTCTCCTCTGACTTCTTCCAAGTCTGCATGTTTCCCAGACTATCTCTTCCTTTCTAGCCTCCACCCCTTTCCCTCTTCTTGCTGGATGAAGGGGAAAAAAGGAGATGCAGTTCACCCTTCATCGTAAGATCCTGTGATGGGACCTTGTGATCTCGTCTCTTTTATCTTTATGGTTCTACATTTAAATCAGCTTATTGCGTTAAATCTAATGTAGGTTTTTGCAGTCTGTCTTGGTTTGAAGGCGGTGTGAACTGTGGATTACTTCAGTATGGTCTGTCTGCATTGTTGGCTTACATCTGAATAGCTACATTGGTTATCTGCTTAATATAAACTAAAATTCAGTGGAAATGTGTAAGTAACAATTTTGCTCTACCAGCTGCCACTTTCTCCTAAAACAAGAAGTTCAATGAAGCCATCGAGGGGAGGAGCAAATCCTTAACGTGCTCTTGTTAAACTGAGTAACTCATTCTGTGTGCTACTGTTGCTTCTCCTGTTTTTGTTGTTTGTTTGGTTTGTATTTTTAAGTTATATCTGGATATAGATTTTGTGTCCTCCATTAAAAGCTACAGTTCTGTATATTGAGTTAAACTCTTGCGCTCAGGGATCACTGGGTGACCTGATATGACTGGACAGTTGCATAAAATGGTCTGTATGAAAACCACTTAAAATATCCATTTCATCTTAGAAGATGATAAATGCCTTCTAAGTGTTTCACAGGCTTATCAGGCTTTTCTGTTACAAGGGGATTTGGGCTGTTTTACCCCCAAGCACCTGATATTTGTGTTCAAGGAAACCAGTTCCTTCTGTGAATGAGATCATCCTGTGTTCAGAGTGCCATATTCTAGTTGGTAATCTACAGAAAAATCAAGCCTACTGATCACCTTCATACAAAGCCTACCCTTTCTTCTGGCAGGCTGGAGATGCTTGAAGGAGTTGTTCTCAGTTTTGCAGTAGTTGCAATTTGTGGAACAAAGTAGCAAATGATTATAGTTAGTGGTGAAATAAGGAATGCAGTAGAGCTTGGCTGTAGGAGTGTGTTTCCTCTTGCCCGGCCCTGTAATTGACAAGCGGCCTTCCTAGTGGGCTTTTACTCCTGGGTACCAGCAACACTGTGAAACCTGGGAACCAGCAACGCTTCTATTGTTCAGTACTGCCGCTTGAAGTGAGAGTTTTATCTTGATGTAATGGCTCCTTCTAATAATTTTGCAAGGCAGACTTGAAATGTCAGCTGGGCTGTGCTTACCTGATTGTATACAAACTGGTACAATTTCCTTTTGCCGTGTTCAGGCAACTTGTTTATGTGCTTTCAATTCAATAAAGATAGATAGATAGATGGATGGATTAGGGGGTTTACTGATATGATTTGTTCTAGCAAGTGCTTCCATTAATTATTTCTATATGACAAGTTTTAAGCTTTAATAAGTAGAAAATCATTAGTATCTCTCTGTCTTGGAACTGTTTTTCTAAGCAGAAGAAAAATTGATTCATATCACCACCTTCCTTATTTTGTTTTTATCCTTAATGGCTGGAGTAATGTCTGCAAAAGGACATGAGGCAGATATGTCAGTTTAATAGGGAAGCCTGTTTCATATACAAATACTCTTCTCTGTAATGAGTAAAAGATAATTTCAGATACATTAATAGCATATTATGATGAATCTGTGCAAAGTTTTTGAGAAAAGTCTACAGGATGTGACATGTTTTTAGAGACACTTTTAAACAGCAGTAGTAATACATCCATAAAAAAATTCCATTCTTCCCTGTACTGCAGCTCAATTTTCTCACGCAGGCAGTTTGCTTTTGTGTAGAACTGCAAATGTCACATCATTTATCTAGACTCTAGATGTATATGCTATCAAAGTTGTTTTAATTTGCATTACATGTAGAATAAAACCAAACTTGGACAATGCAGTTTACTTATATTCTTGTTTCTTATTTCAAGTTTAAATATCCTGCCAAAAAACTCGTTAAGAATGAAGTTTGACAGTCAAAAATACTTCAAGTCCTATTAGGTTCTTAACTAGCGAGCTTGTTAGGGATTTAATCATAAGCCAGGTTCTTCTGAAAGTGCCTGACTTTGAACAAGCTGTCAACTGGTGAAGTCATCATCTTCATGAGAAGCTACTGTACTAAAGACAGGCAGGCAAACCCCTTAGTTCCCTTGTATGAAACGTGTGGCTTCCCTCTCTCCCAGAGCACTGGGATTGAAGTAGAAACTGCTTGTGGATTAATAAGAGTTTGCATGAGTTGACTATCAAGTCAAATTAATTGTCTACTGGGTTTATTTAGTTAAATGGAGTTACATTGTATTTAACTATAGCTGAAAACACAGCTTAGAACAGCAGAGGTCATCTTACTATTTCTGTAAGGCATATCTAAAGAATCAGACATTGATTTGCCCTGTTCTAAAAATCAAAAGAAAACACCCCCTAAGATATATATTCCACAACTTTCCTTGGAAGTCTACTTTAGCTTTTAATCCTTGCCTTTAAAAACTTTTTCTAATGTTGTTTAAATCTTCATGCTGAACTGTAAACTCACTGCTTTTTGTGCTGTCTGCTGTGGACAGGACATTTTTTAAAAACACGTTGAAGGTAGCTGCGATGAGCATCTGTTGTGTCTTTAGGCTTTTACTATGGGAGAAGGGATAAACTTTATTACAAAATGTACAAGATAGAAGTAATCTTTTAACTGTCTTTGTTACCTCTGGACTCTTTCCTTTTGGCTCATGCTTCAAAGTGCACTATGCAAGACCGGACAAAATGCTTCAAGTGAGAACTCTCAGTACCAAGTAGAGAAGAGGATTTCTTCATCATGTTGTAAACTCCCTTCCTCATCTTGGTCTGATTAACACCCTTCTGCCCCTTTATTTTTCCTGATAGTAAGGCTGTCTTGTTGAATCCACACCTTTCAAATTTATCCTTAGGTTTTTATTGATGACTGGACAACGGTTATATCTTTGAAAACATGACCTGCCACTAGCATGAGTAAATAGTTACTGTTTTAAACTTGTCCTGGGCAATGATTTCTATGAACTGAGTATTTTCAATCTGTGTGACTCCTAGTTCACGGAAGAAAAGCTTGGTCAAGCAGAGAAGACTGAACTGGATGCGCACCTGGAGAACCTTCTCAGCAAAGCAGAATGCACTAAACTGTGGACAGAAAAAATAATGAAACAAACAGAAGTGTTATTGCAGCCGAATCCAAGTAAGAAACCCTTCAGGTTTTTGTTTGCAGCTTTTGAATTAATAGATTTGCTGATGTAAATGTTAACTGCTATAGGTATTATGTAAGTTACAACTAGACGTAGCAGTTTTACAGTTTGAAGCTGGAGTTAGGGAAGGCACATTTTGAAGAGCTACTGAAAATCAGAGAACTCTACCAATTTCTGGTACATACTTAACCCATCAAATTAGAAAACCTTCAGACAGAAATAAAACTATATATAAACTGTAGCATTGGTTCCGTGCTCTGGTCAGTCTTAGGTTGACTGGTTTTTGAGTTGTTTACTGTGTAATTGAATTTTCCACTCTAATTCCAGAATCCTAAGGAGCTCTAAGAACTCTGAAGTTCTTTGTAGGATAGATGAAGTGGCTCAAGAAATTTCATTATTATTTCATTACTTTAAACTGTCTGCAGAAGGCAATTCAGTCTGAGACAGGCAAGATGAACTAAAATGCCTGGTTTTAACAGTTCCTTTACTAAAGAATGATTAGATTGATATACACCATACTTATTTGAAACTGCATTGTATTACTTATGTTTTCATCACTGGTGAGCCTTTTACTGTAACAATAACAGGAAAAATACCTGTAGAAGAAAAGTAGCTTTCTGGTGTGTATGTTTCTGAAATTGCTGCTATGAGCAGTAATGTTGAGGGTGTCAGTTTCAGACTCATTCTACAGTTCTCTGCCATTTGTGGCAATTGTACTCGAGCTGGCAGCTATAGCAATTAGCTTAGTGTATAGAACTAGATACTGCTGCAGTGAAAATATAAATATTCTTCTTATAGTGACATACAGGGTTAGGATTTTTTGGTACAGGTAAATCATATGCTGATAACACTTATCCAATGCCAAATAGATGAATTCTTTATAGTGCTGATCTTTGAAGTATTATTTTGGAAGTCTGTTGCATCCTTTAGTTTCATGAAAGCAGTAGTTAAAAAAAAAAAAAACAAACCCAACATAAAACCCAAAACAGATAGCCCTTGGGAGGGATGCAGTAGAACTTACAGAATGTTCCAGCTCAAATTTCTACTTTTGTCTAGGCCAGAGGAAGCAGTTGTCTTGTTAATTTCATTCACTATTTATAATATCTACCGACTTGCTCAGAAACCGGTGATTGTAAAATATTGAATCACTAACTGTGGAAGAATTGTGTGAGGAAGGTTCACTAGAAGGATAGTACCTGATAGTATCTTAGTTATGCTGGCAAGTCAATTTTCTGATGGCTAAAAATACTTGTGTTAAGCAGTCGTCTTCATCTGTGAATGTAAGTTCAGCTGTTTGGCAGCCTACTTGGGAGGACTATCACATGCTGCCGAGAGCTTCTTTTGGTTGTGATCTTGTCTGGGGAAAGAAACTACTTTCCATCACATTTTTAATTGTATTTTTAGATCAGGCTCATGTAATACCATAATAATTTTTAGATTACTTTTCAGTTCTTTTGTCATTTAGTCAAATATTATGGATAGAGTAGAGAAAACTCAATGGTTTTGGTTAAATTTTGGTTCACGTTTGGTGCCAGGAAATGCATTGGTACCCATGTGTCTGTGTCAGGTTAATTTTTGTGGCCTTCATGAGAGAGTAGTGTAATCCAGTGCTGATGAAAGTTTTCTAATTAGCAGTATTGGTCTTGCATCAAAGTGTCAGGTTTGTTCATTTGAGAGCTTCTTTGTGGTTGTCTGTGCTGTTGCAGACTGAAATTAGGTCATACTGATGGCATAAATAAAGTGAGGTAGTTATGCAGTCGAAACAGTTGGTCAGAGGAATCAGGTGTTGTATCTGAGGGGTTTGCTAATTGTAATTAAATGTCCCTGTTTGTGTCTGTGAGGCTTTTTCACCTAAGAAGTAAACACTGTGATAGATTGATGTTATAGTAATAACGATGTTTTTTGATAATTTTGTTGTTCAAACTCAGGAAAGGTGGGAATACGAAATGAAATATTTTCTAATATCTTCATTGGCTTCTTTCAGAGCATGTCAGTGGGAAAGAGACAGTGTGATTTCTGGGGGAACCTACAGTAGTTGTTGAACTTAATTCCTACTCTGCTAGTTCTAGTGAACAATTTTCACATTTTTTTTCCTGGAAAGAGGGAAAAAAGATTGGTGTTGTTGAGAAGTGTTCTATTACACTCTGACAATGAAGACTTCTGCACAAAATTTTGAAAAACTGTATAAATATGCTAATAGAAGGGAGAGCAAAGGTATAATTTTTTCACTTCCATGGGTGGCTCTAAGAAATACTTGAACGTAGTATGACAGATGTGCAACACGGTCATTTGAGCTAAAACAACTTCTTCAGCTTAACAGTTCATTTTATGTTGAGTTCAATGTTTAGATTTTGAACTGCCTTTTTTATGTTATTTCTAACTTGTCTTATGAATGACAGTAATTATTTCCAATAAAACATTCTTTAGATGCCAGAATAGAAGAATTTGTCTATGAGAAGCTGGACCGCAAGGCACCAAGTCGCATGAATAATCCAGAGCTACTAGGCCAGTATATGATTGATGCTGGGAATGAATTTGGCCCAGGAACAGCCTATGGTAGGTAGAAGCTAAAAATGCCTTGTGTTACAGAAATGAAGGTGGAAAAAAAAAAAGCACAGATCTAGTTCTTCTGAATTTGTAATGATATTTCTTGTCTTCTCCATAAAACAGTTGAATGACTTTTGTGTCAGTAACTTTGAGCATCAGGGGATCAATGATGAGGTTTCTATCCAAATCTAAAAATAGAACCACATATTGGGTTAACGGTTTTTGTGGATGGGTAATTTTCTTACCAGAACAAGTAATTCTGGAATTTAGTTTTGTCATTATAGGAATACATTTGCACATCTGACTACATTTATGGCCTTTATTTGTGGTATGAAGTGAAAATGTTATCTGAAATTAACTTCTTTAGTAAGAAAACTCTCTAACTTCACAGTATTCTTCCTTTTCATGATATATAATATTTTGCTAAAGACGAGAGCATAGAACATAGATTATCTTCCTGCTCCAGGAAATTTATGTGTCTGTGTGGGAGGGCTGGGAGTATTATATCAAATGTTTTTACTCTGGCATCAATTATAAAGTCTAATTCTATTGTTGTCTAGAACTCTTAAGGTTGCTGATAACAGATTTACCTGTTAATCTAACTTAACCGGAATGCATAGATGTCTGTATATATAATATAGTCTGCAATCAAAGTCTGACAGTTAGTTCTCTTTAGTTGGTTTCTTCAGAATTGCAGTGGGAGGGAAAACCTTTGTTCTGGGAATAATGAATTCTTTATGTCTGGAAACAAGGGTGTTCCTCTTCAAAAGAAGGAAAGTGCGTTTTAAAAATAAAGTAAATGTTTTGTAGAAGACTTATGAATACAAAATCAATAATAGCAGGCTTTGTTCTTCTTAATTCCACATGGTTTTATGCTGTGGCCTTCCTTCTGGTCTTCAAGTCTTGCTTTTAACATCAAATATACTTGTACTTACAGGCACAATATCCCTTAACTTGCTGAATTTTTAGAATTCAAGCAAGTAACAAATTATTAGTGTAAAGATACCCGATACTGTTAGCTTTCAGGTGGTGACACAATATATTTTAGTTTTCTGAAAACTTAGTGTCTCTTCTAACTCTGCTGTGTCAACCTGTTGAGAACACAATAACAGTAACTGTATTCCTGATAGACTAACTTGAGCTTCAATACCCAACTCACAACCAAGTTTCAAAGTGTCGTTCAGTCAATGTACAAAGGTGTACTTACAAGCTGAAGTAGATGGGGGCAGGGAGAAGCACATTACTTTAGAGTAGCTAAGTGTTTTCCTTGCTACCAACTACTCCTGATCTAAAAAAGGTGTGGGAGGAGGTTGTTGGATTAAATTAAGTAGGTACAATATCCCTTTCTAGAATAGGTGTTCACAGTGCAGTTGCCATAGTTAGTGCCACTTCTACAGTGCTGCATCTGTTCTTCTTGAAATCTTGCCTTGACCTGTGATTGTTATTAAAAAACTATTTGTTTAGCTGTGTGGGTTTGCTTAGTTTGGGCTGTTGTTTATTTTGAGGTGGGGGGAGTGGTGTTATTTTTTGTTTGGGTCTGGTTTTTATTGTTGTTGTTTGTGTGTGTGGTGTTTGTTGTTTGTTTGTGTTTGTTTGGGTTTGTTTGGGTTTTTTTTAGCTCATTTGGATTTCTTTTGAAAGCCCTTGTCATGTCATTGGATTATCTTTCAAGCTGCTAGCTTAAACTTTCCTGCCTATAGAAACCTGTTTTGTTAGCCACCTGCCTGAATTGGTATGAAACTAACTTATTTTTTTTCTCTTTGCAGGAAATGCACTCATTAAGTGTGGAGAAACACAAAAGCGAATTGGGACAGCAGACAGAGAACTTATTCAAACTTCTGCTATAAACTTTCTCACGCCTCTAAGAAACTTCATTGAAGGAGACTACAAAACTATTACTGTAAGTTGAATTGTGCATTCTTCAGCATTTCACAACAATTGTGACTGTAAATCTTAAAAATGTAGTATTTTCGAAATGTCGTATTTGCATTATTGCTTTCCTCAAACTAATGGACAAAAACTTGGGTAGAATTTCTGCCTTCTATATATTTTCCTCCCTTTTGCCTAGACTGAAACCAAATAATCTAGAAAACTTGCTTTTTCTGTATCGGTTTTATTAAAAGTATGTACCTTGAGTATCAAATGTGTGAGAATAATTAAGATCTATTTCTACCTCTTGTTCAACTGAATAACCTTTGTGCATGTCATGCTTCATGGAAAAAAATATTCCAAGTAGACAAGCTTTTGCTTTTGAGTTTGCGTACCTATTCTCATATATTAACCTAACTCACTTTCAGAAAGAACGTAAACTATTACAAAATAAAAGACTGGATTTGGATGCAGCAAAAACCAGACTGAAGAAGGCAAAAGTTGCAGAAGCTCGAGCTGCAGTAAGTAGAATTTTTAATTTGTCTGGAACTTTCCAACTTACTGATACCTATTTATAAACTCAAGGGCTTGGTTATGTTTCCAGTCCTAGCTCTTTACCCTCACTATTTTTCTAGATATGCTGTTAAGAAATGCCTCAGTGGAATACAGGGAGACAAAAGCAAACTGCTGATCAAGGTGTTAGTTTTCTGTTTTCAGCTATTCTACCAATTGAACTTACTTGACCCAAGTAAATGTTCTCCCCAAGTTCTCTACTAGATAAGCCTATACTGACAGAAATTACTTGCTTCAATCTGCCAAGATGAAGAGGTGGAGTTTTGGCATTTGAATTTCTACAAATGTTGAAGTATATGTATAATTAGTTTCAGCTGATGAGCTATCTTTACTTAACTTTCTGTATATTAAAAATATTTGTAGTTTACTCTTCTATATTGCTTACTATTTCACACCAGCAAACAGGGCAAGACTCTTAAATTCATATCTCAGCCATTCTTATTCCCTCAAGAAATAGTTGTTCAAGGAAATTAAAATTACTGTAAACTAAAAAGCTTTTGCTTTCTCAGTTTTTGAAATGCATCTAAGTGGAGGAATAGATAATTGAATGTGTGCAATTTCAGCAGGGTATGCTTGTAGCATTTCCATAACTATCCCTGCATTTGTAAAAGTGCAGGAGTTAATGATGGATAGTGAAGAGATTTTTCCCATAACAGTTAATGCGGTATGCAGGAATACAAACCATTTAAATACACAGGGAAAATGTACATGATAAAGAGGCAGAAGTAGGACTGTTAGATTTTGCCGGCTTTTACAGATGAGTTGTTGTCCTGGAAGGTCTCAGAAACATCATCTCTGAGACTGAGCTTCATAGATGAAGCATCTTGCATCTTTGGGTTGGTGATTCCTCTAAAAAGGCAGCATCCTCTCTCCCAGGCAGTTCTGCTTCTGTGTCTTAATCGTCCATGTCATGCACATTGTGCTTACATGAATGGGCTTAAATACAATTTAAACATACATTTCCCCTTATATTATGTAAATTTTATGCAAAAAAGTTACTAGTTTGTTGTCAAGCTTTCTTAATTGGTAAGACTAATGATGGAAAGCAAAGCAGTTTTTTGGTCAGCTAGTAGTGGAATTTGGAAGCAATGGATAGAGAAACAAGGGATAGTTAACTGTTCCTTTGCTTGGATTTGTTTGGAGTTACATTAATAACAAAAATGCCTTTTTTTTTTTTAATTTCCTTTACGGCATGGTAGCAGGTGTATCTTACTTTCTAAAGCAACAGGAAATCCGTAAGGAAATGGTTCCCCTTGAGCATAGTATTAAAAGGAAAGCTCTGCACTTGAGTTTTAGTTCCATCGCCAGTGAAATCCAGAGCTTGGTGCTTGGACAAAATTATTGCCAGTTGCTGCTGCTACTACTTGACCAGTCTTAAATATTTGTATAGCAAGTAATTCACAGTTTTATGTGTACAAATAATTTAGTGCTGGTAGAGCATGAAACTCTAGGCCTCTCACTTCACCACCTTGCCCATACTTCAATTTTAATTACATTTTAACAGCAGTGTGCATGTTTAAGAAATATTGGATTGTACAATTCCCAGAGAAGTGAAAAAAATTAATCTCTACTTTATCCTCTGCAATACAGAAGTGAGAACTAATGTGGGTATAGGTGTGATGCAAGCGGTTCATCTTCTGCTGGCTTACTTACAAAGGCAGGTATCTGATGGTGCTGAGCTGATAGGTTAGCGAAGTGTGTTGAGTCATGGTGCAAACTTATCTTTTACTACTTTCTTTGAGAGGATAAAATGATAAATTGCATCTTTTTGATTATTTTTTTCCCTGTTATTAAAATATTTGTTGAAATTGCATTCTCCTATGATTACTGTACAACTGAAGAAGTTTAGATCGGTATTTAAAATAGAAATCTAAACAGTTTCATTTATCCATATTCAGTTCACAGTCTTGCTTGGTTTTAAACTCAGTGTTTTGTGCCAACAATCTGTTCACCTGCTATAGTCACAGTGTTGTAACTTACTTTTGTCTCTTATCTATGCATTTAAGCAACTAAACACTTCTCAGCCTGAAGAGAATAACATTATGGTAAATGTCTCTTACGTGCTCAACTTGCTGCATGTAAAATGGCTAAAGGTTTGTTGGCCTCCTGTGTTCATTCATTTTCCTATCAAATGTTTCCTCTTGCTATCCAGCTCATTTTGGTCTTGTTTCAGATGTTTTTCCATTCCAAATTGGATTGGTATAGCATACTAAATACACTTATGCCAGTACAGCATGAAGTGTTGTTTTTATCATAATATATCTGATAATATAATGCTGTATACTTCAGATTATAATTTCTGTGAGATTATGCATGATAATTAGGATGAGAAGGAGTAGTTTTTTTATCACTTCTGAAATTGATTTCGCCCATTAGAGGGAAAGGAATTATTTTATTTCTGTTTTAATAGGAGTAGGAGTGAATTATGTGAAGCAGATAGGAATATGTAGAAATTATTCCCTTCAAGTAATGTTTTACAAATAACTGAATAACGTCACATAAATTAATGGCTTCACTAAGAGTACAGTATATCCTAAATTTAGCTGCATTACTGAGTCCTTGCAGTGTTGCTAGCACCATAATTGTGAAAGTGGAAAAGAAAGGGGTTAATTATGTCCAACAGACTGTTCTGTTCAGCCTGCCCTAGTTTGGGGCTTGGATCTGCACAGCACGGGGGGTCTCATCTCAGTTAGCGTTCCAGATTTCTTGGTCGTGATCAGATAAGAGCAAATAAACTTGTTTGTTATAACTTCCTTCTGCAACCTTTGTACACATTTCTTCCTACCAAAGTCCTGACTGTGCAATCTTCTTACAGCTGCAGAAAATGAAGGCTAAAGGAGAGTTGCATTGTAAGAGGGAATTGGAACAGCACGCTGATGTAATTAACTTCTAAATTCTTTCCAGTTCTATGATTTTGCTATAGTAGTTGCTACTACTTTAATAGTTGGTTTAGGATACTTCTGTAGCTTTTTAAATTAAATTTGGCTTTCAGTAAAAATGGTTATGAAATAAGAAACTGGTAATTAAATTAGCAAGAGAAATCATTTGTATTTCGGTCTTTACTTAATGTGATGTTAAAACTAAAATAGCTTTCTGTAGTTTTCCAATATTTTAACACATTAAGGTAACTTAAATTCCTCCTTAAAGTAATCTAGTTTGTCTGATCCATGTCATTTTCTAAGTAGTTATGTCTTATGTTGTAATAGCTTGTTTTAAGTAGATTCTTGTCACATGTAAGTTCTACAAGTCATATGCCCCTCAGTATCTAACATTTCACAGATATAGTGTTACCCATACTCATGGTAGTTTCATGGTATATGAAGGGCTTTGGGCAACTGACTTATGGCACTCCTCAAATCCCTGTGAAGTTTTGAGGACAGGAAGGCAGTTAAAAGCCAAAGTATGGTTGCATCCTCTAGTAAAGTACCACCAATGTCTAAGTTTGTATGTTGTTTTTTTTTTCCCCCACTCTTAATGCTGACTAGATATGGGCTGAGGAAGTGACGAAAGTAAGTAAACCATTTAGAAACTACAGAATTCTGAAACTGTAACTTGTGCTGTGTCCGATGTAATAGAGGATATTGCATGTTGTTGATTTCAGTCTAATGCTGGCAGCCTGATGTGTTACATCAGAAGATACTCGTCTCTAGGGCCTTTCAAATTCCCATTGTGAAACAGTCCCTGAGGCTTGTTTGACAGTAAGCTGTTTCTGGCTGTCACTTAGTACTATATGAGTCTCGTATGACAAGATCCAATAGAAAAAGAAGAACAGGACTTGTCTTTCAAAATTTATTTGTATGGCATCCTGTTAAAAGTGACCTCTTAAGAATGAGCTTACTTGAAAACTTTTGGGAAGGTTGGGGTCTAGTAATCTAAACTGTCCTGAAAAATACTGATCTTCAACTTTTACCTGTAATGCTGGGGCATATGCAAGAAACTCAGAAAGCTCTGTTTTAGAGGTGCTTTGTTGTTGTTGTTTCCCTGCCTTTCTCCCCAGTGTTGCTGGAGAGTGCTGTGCTTATCTTAAGCAACTGGAGTTAGGAGGAAGGCACATCTGAAAACTGCACCTGGGCTGAGGACAGGTTCAGGAACGTAGCACTAGCCTTGGGGTGGGGGCTGCAGCTTCCTCCTGTCATGTCACCGCTTGCACGGGGACAAACTCCGTGGAGCTAATGGAGTGTTAGGTGACAGCTGCTCCGGTGCCACCAGAAGGGATGTCTGTGGGCTCACAGGCTCTGACAAAGCAGTGTTGGGAACAGGCTGTGAGAAGCTGTGCTAACAGTTAAGAAATTTCTGAGGGAATTTCTATAGAAGAGGAGAAATAAAAATTAAGGATAGCAATAGAAAAGAGTAGCTGGAGGGCAGGGGCTTTAGAGTGTGGATTTTCAAGGAGGACTAGATAGGCAACTGTGGGAGGTGTAGGGAGTTGATGGTAGAAGCTGGGGTATAGAGCTTTGGGTGGAATACTAGGAGTGGTGAAATAAAGACTTTTTTCTATTCCAACTTTGAGTTTGTGTAGATTGTGAGTCTAGAGGGAAGGAAGATTTTAGAGATTAAACTGTAAAAGGAGCATTAGGTCAACTTTGATCCCAAAGTTTGAGAATTATTTTACTATTTAAGTAACATAAAAATTTGGAAGCAGCAAATCTGTCTGCTGGAATACTTGGTACTATTTTAGAAAAAAGATGGCAGGGGGAGCCATGCTGTTGTAATGAAAAGTAATCTTAAAGTTATAAGACAGTGGTGAGTAAACCCATTTGCTTGTCAGAGGTGATGACAAGCAACTTTAAGGACAGTGAAACCTGAGATTGTGTCTTGGAGAGAAAAAGGAGTAAAAGTTGCTTACCCATAGCATAAAGGAGACTAAAAGCTTTAAATCTCTTAATAAATGATAGAATTCAAGGTTCTCTTTTTATTAAGCATATAAAAAGCAGACACTCTTGAGAAGAATCTACAATACATGTATTCTGCCAGAGGAAGGGTAATACAACCCAGTTTCTAAAGGTAATCTGTCCTTCTGTGTTTGAAAGTTAGAAGAAAAGAGTCACAGAGGTTTCCATGTAAATCTAAGAAGCTTCCCAACAAGTATTTCAGACTGTCCCACAATCTCTACATTATTCATATAGTTTCTTTGATTTAGAACAAAAGGTCTGCCTGGTGTCATTGACAAACTTTCTTCAGCTTAACTTGCCCTCTAAAATGTGGAATTAGAGCATATTAAATAGCGCACTATAAAACACACGAGGATGGTGCTGATGTTACGCTTCGTAAACATGAATTTTGTTAGGAGTCTTCAGAGGCGTCTGGCGTCGTCAGTGGAAGAGGCAGAAGCTTTTGGCATGTGTTCAGCACATTGAGCTTAGGCAGGTTTTGAGCATTGAGTGGAGCTCCTGTCTGTCTTCTGACTAGGAGACATGGAGGCCCAGCTGTATTGGGTGGCATGAATACATCTGTTATTGTTTCACTAATAACATGTCTAATAAAACATTAGGAAGGTGATTTTATTTCCTGTGCTCTTCTGATGGTGTGTTATCCCTTTGCTAGAGGATTGAACAGTATTTCTGAGAGATCATATGTTTTTGTGTGAAATTTGGTGAGATTATGAATTTCTGAATATTCATAGTCAGAAACCAGGATCATATTCTGAACTTGAGGAGCAAGGACTATTTTGAGGGATCTTTGTGGCAGATACTCAGTGAGGTCTTCTAGTTGTTCTAAAACAAAAATATGACTACAGCTGGGGGTTACTAGAAAATTTAAGTTGTATGTTGAGCTCTTCATTCTGTTCAGAAGCAAAGGTAATCAGGCCATAATCTTCCCAGACTGGAAGTCAGCTGTTTTTCAGTTTTACCACAAGATGTAGAATAGATCACTGTCCTGCTATGGTTCACTTAGCAGTACTGAAAATATAGGGATGGGCAAAACAGATGAAACTTATCATGTAATCTAGTTCATGTAAATCTCTGCAAAGTCACTACATGGGGCTTTCGTAAAGCAATTGAGTTAAAGTCATCACTGGCTAAGTTAATACATGTTACCACATTACTCACTTTGCATTTTCTTATGGACAGCAGTTAGCTTGTTGAAATATTATTGAAACAAATAGAATTACTCTGATGGGTACTTGTCCTTCTTACATGTTCCTATTCTCATACATTTACACTGACTTCAGAGAAGCAAGAGACTAGACTAGGTATCTCCAGATAAATGTTTACCTATGATTTTGCCTTTTTTTTTTTTTTTAAGGAAACAAAGATGTTGCTAATACAGAAGGGAATGTTTTTCTTCCCCTCTTGGCTATCAGATTTGCTTTCTTCCTCTGTGCTTACATTTCTCTCAGGGACTGCCAGATGGATTTTGCTGATATTAATACTGATTTAATAGGAAAATTCCAAGCAAAGATTCTTGCCTCAACAAACTTTGAAAACCTGATTAGCTTGTAACTTGATATACACAAACTGCTATCTTAAGTTTTAAGTAAGAAACAGACGGTACTCTGCTGCTGCTTCCTTACTGTTTAATTGATGTGTAAGCCTTCCGAGCTGCAGTGGCTTCAGATGAAAAACATTTCCTGGGTAACTGCATTGTTTTATGCTTATTTTGGAGATTAAGGTCCTCCCATGTGACATTTCGTATTGATTAACGTTGGTGGCATGCAAGTGCAGAAAGCGTACAAACACATAAAATCCTTTTGAAACTGGTGTTTTATAGGTAACACCTAATTAAATTTCCTGAAAATATATTTTCATACTGAGTTTTGTTGAGAACAATTACTGCTACATCTTGGACTTAATGCAGGTTTTTGCCTTTGGGTTTTTCAAAGACAAGATACTACATGCATATAAGCATTGAGGCAAGGTAATCCAGATTCCTGGCTGAGGACACTGTCTTGGACCAGTAAATCTTAGAGATGACAACACATTTTTACGTTTTTTTGTGTGTTTTGAGTAGTGTCTTTTTTTCCCTCCCTAATTATCAGCTTGTGTTAGATTTAAGTCCTTTAAAACTGCTATAACATCGTTAACTTATTTTAAAATTGTTGATATATAAATTTGAATAAATAAACTGGAATTGCTAGATATGAAGCTCAAATCCAATAATTTTATTAGAAATTTTACTCTGAAGTTAGGACATTGGCAATAGTTCAGTTTTATTTATTTTTAAAGAACCCTCAATTTCAAGTCCCAGAAATAGTGTAGTAGCTTGGTGGCCAGTATGAGACCTTAATTTATGAAATATCCTGCTACAACTTACCGCCAAAGATTTATGTAGTTCTGATTGCCTTGCAGTTACCTGACAAATAAAGTGAGGTTTACCCTAAATTATTTGGTCAAAGTCCTGTTAATTTGAAATACAGAAAAGACCTACACTGTCCTTGGCTGCCAGTGCTATGGTGGCAGAACCCCTGGAGCAGGCGCTGCTCTGCCAGTGAACACTTGGTTTGTTACTGGGAGAGGTGGGGGAATACCACTGGCAGAAAAGTACCGTCCTTTTGCACGCATGGACTTCATGTGGTAGGTGTCTGGTGATAAAGTTGTTTTTTTTTGTGTACAGGACATCAACATTTCTGAACCCAAAGTTCAATTACTCTTTTTGCCTAGTAAAGGTCTGCAGAGAAAACGCATGTTTCAAGCACCTACACATGTGATTACTGCATTTGTAGGAGTAGCTCTGAATAACATGGCGCTGTTGCAGTGGGAAGGGGTAACAGAGTGTGTTGTAGAAATACCTAATGTGCATCCTTACTTTCAGTCTGAACAGGAAGTACGAATTACGCAGAGCGAGTTTGACCGTCAAGCGGAGATTACCAGACTTCTGCTGGAAGGAATCAGCAGCACACATGTGAGTATGCAAAAGAAATAGAGGGGGAAAGGCATAACCAGGTCATTTTCCAAAAATAACTGCAGTAAGATATAGGGAAAGTTTGGCATCAAACTGTTGGGTCTTTTTTTTTTTTTTTTAAATTCTATTTTTTTGATTTTTTATCCTTTAAACTCAGCTTCTTGTTCACCAGATAAACTGAACATTGCAACCACAAAAACGTGCTGCAATATTTACTTTACAAGTGTCGTGGTGGTTGTACAGCACCTATTTTTTGTGTGCTCAAGCGTGTTAATTTTTGTCACATTTTATCCTTGTTAACTGGTGTGTTGAGGCACTATGCCTACGTGGCCTAAATCCCCATGTGCCAATATTGGCATTAGCACTTGACTAGGAGACCAGTCTTTAATGCAGCATGGTACTTTTACAGACTAAAATCTTGAATTCTTTGCTGTATTACAGGCACATCATCTTCGTTGTCTGAATGATTTTGTTGAAGCTCAGATGACCTATTATGCACAATGTTACCAGTATATGCTGGATCTCCAGAAACAACTTGGAAGGTAGTAACAGTGTAAATATTTCAGGGGGAAAAAAAAAAGGCTTTTTTTCCCTTAAGTGCTTATGAGTAGTAGGAAAACTTAGACTGATACAACAGTGGTGAACATGCAGGCATGCTGGACTGAAAGGAAATATATCTGTTCTCAGATAATTAATATATAATTACCATGGTACATCTACTTCCCTAAGCCTACACATGGTACTAATGCCTTTTGAGGGTTGATTTCCTGAGATTTTGTTTATTTTGTAATTGAGGAAGGTGAGCCCATGGTACAAGAAGGATTTTCTAGAGATTTACTTGTAATCATTCAGTTGTCTTATGGTTTCTGCTACAAAACTGCTGTGCGGTGTGGGAAAAATTTTAACCTTGCCAGTCAATTCCTGTTAGCTCTTATTTGTTACAGGGCACTGCCTGATTTTCAATGAAACTGCATTCTCCACTGTGAAATGAGTTGCCAGCATAGATCCTGTATCTAGGGAGAAATGTACTTCATAAATCTATAAGCAATAATCCACAGCACTCACAGTGGAATTAGGAGGTTTGTCTAGTTCTACTGTTTTGTGAGTTTAGCATTTTTAAAGTAAGACAAGAAACTGACATTAATTTGTGCTCATAATCCTTTTTGGGAGATTGGTGGTGACGTAAAGAGATCTATGTACTTTTCATGAAGTTTGTGTCTTCTAATTCTTGACAAATGGCCCTTTCTTAGGGTTATACCACACTGTGTTAGTGAGGTGAGCATGTGCATTGAAGAACTATCTGTATTTAGCAGTTTACTGTGGTGTCTGTTCTAAACAACTGTCTATAAAGTATCTGTTTGGTTTTGATAAGGAGGTAAAATGAAAATTGTTCTTGAGTCTTGTCCTTTTCCTGACTTGCAACTTCCTGTGGCATTTGAGTTCCTTTCCTTACTTTGAATGGGTAGTTTAAAGATTTTTTTAAAAAAAAGTCTTTAAAACTATGGTTAAAAAAAGCTATATCTTTAAAGTTATGTGCCATTGAAAGAATTATTCAACTATAAAATTTGGTAGTGCATAAATGCAAGTTGTGGAATTGAAAGCTCAAAAAAAAATTTACTGGATTAAGGACAAGTCACTTTCAAATATCCTGGTATTCTGGCTACTTTTTCTTTTTCTTGCTGATAACTGCTTTTGCTCTGAATTTACTCAGCTTCCCTTATAGCCACACCTAAGCTTTGGCATTGTTATTTTTTCAAATTACCCATTAGCTGTCCCCTATTGTACAAGCTGTAAAACTCCTGAAGTGTTTGAAAAAAAAAAATAAAAATTTCAGCCAACCTCTGTATAGCTGAAGCTTTACAGTAACATGCCTGGATAGCTTTGCAAAAAGTGAGACTTAATTCTTTACTGATTGACAGAGTGGTTATAAAGCTTGGGCTTTCTTTTCCACTGGCTATACAAACCAGTGACCCTTTCAACTGAGTAGAATGGTTTACAAGTAATTACTGTGTTAAAAGAGAACAGGTTTAACAGTATACTAAACAGTAATTTAGCAATGTTGAGAAACAGCTGATTGTCATTTAAAACTAAATCCCTCTGCCAACTAGTCAAGTAATAAATACATCATGAGGCACAGCTGATTTATCCCTACACAAGTGTGGGGTCTAGCTTTTCCTCCCTTTGTTCTGCTCATTTGATTTGCTCATGGTGAACTGCTTTGAAAAATTAATCTGGCAAATGGGGAAAAAAAACCTCCAAACAACCAAAACCCACTTGTGTTTTTTTTTTTTTGGTGACATTGTAATCTCTTCTTGGTGAGTTGAACCAGCTCTTTGATCCAATGAGGTCAAGGTAAGCCAGAGGGTGAAGTGGGATTTCCTCCTTTTGACAGCAGTAAGCTGCTAAGCAAACTCAAAGTCTCCTGAAGGTCTACTTAATTTTTATATGCAATGCAGTCCAACTGTAAAGGGGCTAGTTCTGTCCTTCACTATATACTCCTGCTGTCTCCCTTCTGCCAGATATAACAGTTTGATGACTGCAAGGTGAACATGTTTAACAAGCTGTTCTGATGGAAAGCTAGCAGTCTTCCTGATGATTTTTATTAGATCAGATTGTTGAATCAACTCAGAAGCAAGAGATTGTTAGATTTGACTCAAATGACAGAGAATGAACATTTATGCAAAAAAATGGTAGATGAGTGGGTCCACCCTCTTTGGTGGCATCGTACATTTACCTGGTTAAGTCTAGTGTGAGACTGTAAACTTGCTTGGAGTACTGCTGCATCTGATACAGATTTGAGCTGCATTAATTCTACCTATGTTCATGGCCACATGATCCAAAAATTAGTCAGTCTGTTATTTAGTCTGTACCTGCATCAGCTCTTGAAACCAGCTTCTCTTGTGATTATATGAGCACAGTTAATGCTGCAGATTTGAGTGTGGGAATATACTGGTCTTGATTTATATAGTTAAAGTTGCTGCTGAACTGCATCTTCAAGAACTTAACTGGGGAGCATAGGTAGGAAGGGATGAGCCTATTTTCTGACAGGTTTATACACGCAGTATGAAAAGATCTTCATTACATTAAAAGTAGGCAAAAAAGGGGATGGGCGATCCACATCCTGTATGTTAATGAAAGAGCATTAATGTGGACCTGTTGAGAAGAGTTGTGTGGGGATTGCCTGACTAGTTGATGTGTCGGTTGGTCAAAAGAATGGAAGGATATGCAGCTGCAGTTCCACAGCATGGCTCAGTTCGACTCATACCTGCTGACCCTTTTTTGTGGCATCAGCTCTGCCACTTTTCTATACCTTAATTGGCCTGCTTTTAAGGTAGATTCAGATGAGTGTTGAAACAAAGTAATGCAGCAAAGGGTCAAGGATCGATTACCTCAACTGCTAAATAAGTTTAGTCTGCCATGGCACTGCATTCAAGGATGTAGGACAGCAGGATCTGAGACCATCTCACAGCTCATCATTGCCTCTAATGATGTCCCATTCCCCCTACCCTGCTGCCGCAAAATATCTTGCTTTTTTTTTTGGCTCCTTCCTGTCCCTTCCACTTTTCAGCCATGTTACTATGTGCTTTCCCATGTATCTGTTCTGGCTCTCATCACAGTTTGCTGTGATTCAGCTCATTAACTTAGGAGTAACTTTTTTTTTTTTGAACACACTGTTTTTTTCTAGGCGGGTTAGAGAGTTGAAGTGACTTCATGGAAGGGTCTGGCAAGCAGTACAGCTGGCACAGAACAAGCAGCAGCCTGACCTAGAAAGGAAGGGCTTAAGTTGATATAGGTTGATGTATATTTAGTGTAACAATTTTTTTGTTTTACAGCATGTGGTTAGCTGAATCAATGAACTGATCTAGATTACAAAAATGGTTGTGGGTTTTTCTTCTTTCAGAAGGAGGCTGTTTTTAACTTGCATCCTGTTCCTTCAGTCTGGTTCATCAGCACAGTCTTTTGTGTAGCCACGTAACTGAGGAATGAGCAGAGGGAAGTGGGGGCTACTTTTATTGGCAAAGCTGTCAAAAGAAATGTTTATTAAAATACAGTCTGAATTCAGTATGACCAACAGTACTTTCTTGGGTTTGCTTTTATTTTTAAGAGGCAATTATGAAGTATTTTTTAAGGTGGCAGTATTTCTTTTTAAAGTATATTGGTTTGATTTGTACTGCAGGTCAGGAACAAGTGTCTTTACTTAGGTTTATACAAATATCAGTGCTGTTCTATTACTGCTGTCTACTGGTGTTTATTTTGTAGTTGATAAAAGCAACCACAGAATAGAACACATTAGAATTAATAAATTCTAATTTAGGCATGGAGGCATGTTTATCTCCCCATGTAGAACTGATTCACTCAGAAGTCTTTTTGTTTTTCTCCCACAGCTTTCCATCTACTTTCCTCTCTAACAATAATCAGTCTTCGTCAGCTCCTGTGCAGAGTGTTTCTGCTCCCTCAGTCTTGGCCTCAGCCTCTGCTTCGTTGCCTTCCGTAAGCAACTCAATAGTTACTTCAGGCATCAGTGAACTGAAGTCATCAAGTGGCAGCAGGAAAGCTAGAGTTCTCTACGATTACGATGCTGCGAACAGCAGTGAATTGTCACTACTTGCAGATGAGGTAAGAGTTTTCTGTGTGCCTTGATCATTTAAAAGTACAATCAGAAAGTTTGTCGCTAGCTAGTTAAGATATGCTACATCAAGAAATAGGTGCTAGTTGATTTTTTAAAATTAAACTTCAGTAGTACTCTTAGAGCATTGTCCTATACCTGTATACCCTAATATTCTATAGTGAGATTTAATGTTACACCAGCTGAGCTTGCAGGAATATTTGCTAGAGAATCAAGGTGCAGTTCTGCTGTCTACTTTTAACTACATCTTTAGCACTGTTATCAGTACAATTAGTCTTTCGAACATTAAACACTGTAATTTGGGAAGAACATGAAAATGCAACTGCTTGTTTTGATGGTGGTGGTTGTACCGTGCTTATTCCTGTTCCAATTCAATTGTATTCTTAAGTCAGAGTCTATACAAAACAGGCAGAGATACACCATGAAGCAAGGTGCTGGAACAGAGTTCCACCTGGTAACGTGACTATAGTTTAACCCTGAAGAAGAGCACCCACAAAAGTTTTCAGATTCTTTTCTTTTTAAATGTGCATTACTTAAATTTTTTTTTTTCTTATTGAGACAGTGACTTAGAAGCTGTGGTGTAAGATTTTCTGTTGAGATAGCACATCAACACCATCTGTCTTTCTATAATACACTTGAAGATCCAATGAACTGTCTTTTAGAGTGCCTGTTAAAGTTGATGGTGATATACAAGATTTATAGCTAAAAAAATAATATACAAGAAATAGTAACAAATAGAATTTCATCAGGAAAAAAGGGACTTTAAAGTATGCTGCTACATCTACTTCTTTTCTGTGGACTGTTGAAATAATTCTTATGTGCACTGGATTATTTCCCATAGATGCTCACATTACATGCTCTGACTTTGTTAAACTCAATTCTAAGACCTTGGAAATCACATGAATGTAGGCTGTAATTTTTTTTTCAAGGCAGAAAAGGTAATAATAATGTGTTTCTGTTTTTTAGGTGATAACAGTGTACAGTATCCCTGGCATGGATTCAGACTGGCTGATGGGTGAAAGGGGAAATCAGAAGGGCAAAGTGCCTATTACTTATTTAGAACTGCTAAACTAAATGGTTGGCCTCAATAAAGACTGTCAGTTATGGCGACACCATATTTATACACAATTAACGTTATGTAAGCAGGTTTAAGTGTCTTCCATGTTATTGTCTTGAGGGACAAATACCAGCCATTACAAACTGGCTTTTCTGCCAGCATGGTTGCATGGTAAATACTCTTTTCAAACTTAATGTGTTTAAAGCTTTTACTTCATGTGCCAAGAACATGTTTCCTACCAATTTGTTTCTACTGAAGTTTTCACTAATACCAGCTTCTACTTTTGAGTAATCTAGATTGAAAGCAGGAGGTACTGTTTTCTACTGAAATTTTTCATTAATGGGAAAGCTTTTCTTCACATAAAATAAACTTATTGTGAACTGATGCAGGTGTAATGCACGTTATTTGAATAAGCAAAACCAAAAGTGAAACATAAACCTTGAAGAGTCCATGTGTTTCTGTTCCCAGTGCTTGTGGAGCTCAAATGTGGTGAGGTGTATACGACTCATCTGCTGAGTAACAGTTGCATGTCATTACCTTTGAAAGAGTAAAACAATTGTTTTCTCTCTGTTGAAAACTTAAGGCAAGTTGCTAGCATGTTGAGTTTTTAAACTGCACCTAGGTGGATTGACACAAGCTAGAGTCATAGGTTCTGACTTGTTTCTAATTTTGCCTTGCATTTTTGCCTTTAACTGCTTTGCAGAAAAGAGGCTAATTCAGATTGATTAGTAATTATAAAATCTTTCAACTGCAGGTTAGTCTTTATGTAAAATTAAGTGTTGCATTTTGCTAACCAAATATGCATCGTCTCTCTACATTTCAGTTGTTCTATAGGTGAGCATGCGTTTGTTCAGATCATAGGTTTTAGTGAAAATCTGCATCCACAATTCTTATGCAGCAGTTTATTGTCATGTTCTAATGGGATTTAAGTAAGATTACAGTTTTTTTGTTTTGCAAGAGAACCTCCTTTAAATATGTGGGAAGGAAAAGAAAATATTTTAAACCTAAAAATGGCCTTAACAGAGGTAGTATTATTTGCAAATACTGTAAGTTTTCCATAAGCATTGCACCCTTTCATCTGTCATGAATAGCAGATTTCTAAGTCTGGAACAAGAGCAAAACAGGTTCCCCTCCATCTATTCTTTTATTTTGATGTGGGTTTTTTGTTTGTTTTGTGCTGTGTGTTTTTTCTGTTGCTGTTGTGGGTTTTTTTTTTTTAGAAGTTCCAGTGTACTTCTAGAGTTGTATTTGCTGAAGGAAATTCCTTCCATAGAGAAGGAAACTGTTCTTGGAGAGGATACATTGACAGAAGTCCACTTTAGCTCTCAGGGAACACTAGTATCAGGTGCTTAGCTAATTCCTTCTCGTCAGCAACTTGTTTGCAATGACAATTCTTTCAAGAATTTTCAAAATCGTCATTGGAAACATGTAGTAATGGAAAGTTTCAGTGATAAAAATTACTTTAGTGGGATGGATAAAATTGTATTCATTTAAGTGATGTGGTTGTTTAATTAAAAAGTGATGATCTTTACTTTGAATTGCAATGTCAGAAATAGTCTCTTTCATTTTCAGAATGCGGAGGTTAAAAAGGAACTAGAGATTCTTAACAGAAGTCTTGTCTTGGACTTTTTGCAAACCATGAGATTTTTATAATTATGTTGCTTCTGTTTCCTTCTAAAGTAGTGTTGTAACTTGGAACAGACTTCTGTAACATATGGAAATATTTGCTACAGGTAAAACCATCAGTATTTAGTGTCTTAATTCAGGCAAATGTGTGTGGGAAGATGGAGGAGGGAAAGAAATACATCCATGAGGAACACAACTGTGCAAAGATACTGAACCTAGCATAGGGCTCTACCCAAACTAATTTGTCTTCTGAAACACAAGCATGACTGGCCCATAAACAACACGGTGTTATTACAGCTCTGCTGCCTCTGGGATTGAAGCTATCCTCTCTGCATTTCGTATGGAGTGTGTGAATTAGTATGCTGCCATGTTAATTCTTAGTGTCACTAGTTCAGGTGCTTCCATTATGTGTGGTTTATTAAACAATACGTAAGTTACAAAAAAAAGGATAGTTAAGCCCATATATTTTAGTTGTTAGGATATCTTGTACCTTTTAAGGAACACTGTAAGAAGAGTGTCTGTCTTGTTACAATGCAGATACTGTAGCAGCAGACTAAATCAATAATGTGAAGATTTGAAAAAATATGAAATTCAATAACTGTAGGTTCTCTGCTAGAAGAGCACGTGGAGAATTACTTACCATCTGCTTAGGCAATGACCTTTAAGTCTGTGTCCAACAGAACCTCCCAGAAGATGGTTTTAATGCTTTGGGGGAAGAGAAGGGAAATGGGAAATCCCCAGATGTGAAACCTGAAGATATTTTGACAAAACCATGCAAATAATTATGTAAGCCATATGCAAAGCATATACACTCTATAACCACTGAGAAACTATAGGTGTGTTCTGGAACAAAACATTGGCAGAATATGTAAGAGTGATTCAGATTAAATACTTATTTGGTGGCTGTAGCTTGAATTTTTTGGATGTAGGTTACTTTACAAGTGGACCCTAAGTTTGGCCACAGGGTGCAGCTTCATAACAGAATAGAAACATGTGACAGTTCCACTTTTAAATCTAGCCCATGGAAGAGAGGTATCGTTAAAACTGTTCTGGTTCTGCTATCAATAATACATTTAGAGTTTAATCTGGCAATTGATTATAGGGCATAAATAGATTAAATGAGATTAAATAGAAATCAGTTCATTCATAAGTGTTGGATTATCAGCACTGAATTAACGGCCTCTTAGATCTCAACTCATTCTTTTTGGGAGGTTGTGCAAGAATGACCGCAGGTGTGTCCTAGGAGCCTTGGTGGAATAATATATGGAAATGTAGTTAATTTACCTCTAGTGCTTCAAAACAATTCACAATACAAACACTTGATGTACTGCAACTTCATTTCATCTGCATCTGTGTAGAATGTGGATTTTCATATGTTACTTCTGGCGTTTTCAGCCTGCTCTTGAAAGAATGCCTTCTACCAAGTAACTTGGTTAAAGTTCATTCTGTGAGTGACAAATGTTTTCTGTCCATCCTTAATAGTTGCACTAATGCATCCACAGAGCCACTTTTAACACCAATTGTCATTTTAATATCCCATGACAATGCTTTTTACTATTGTATCAATTGTTCATGCCACAAAATAAGCATCAGAAGTATGTAGCTGCTCTTGCCAGAAGATTATGGTCATGATTACATGGTTCCAGCAACAAGTCTCTTCTGTCAGCAATCTGTCCATCTGGCTTTTAGACTTGGCAACAACACAGACATCATAATGATGTTCCCTTTGAAGCACTGGCATTTGAGAATATATGCGGGCTCCAACAAGCACTGGTAATTACACAGTACTGTTAAATAGAAGGTGCTACTCGAGGTACTCTGGCAGAATCCGCTGAGGATACGAGTTGCTTCATAATGGGTTTGCTTTTCCTTGGGAGTCATTATAGCTTTAAATATTAAGAAGTCTGATATAAAATTTAAGGTTTAATATGACATGAAGTCTGCTTGTCTAAACTTTCGTGGCACAATGCCAGTAGTCACTGGAAGATACATTTAAGACCAATATATTGAGCAGAACCAAATGAGTGGTGAATTTTTTTTTTGTGGTGCTCAAGAGGTGCCTTTCTAGGAATCTGTCTGGCCATACTATCTCATCTGTCTTAGAATAATTCTCCTGGTTTTCTGTAAATCTGGTTGTACTGAATATAGAGATGCCTTGAATTTATATTTTGCTTTATCTTCCTTTCTTAGCTTACTCACAGGCCTGAGTCTTGCTGTGAAACTGGCCATCAAGGTTTTCGGAAAACTCCTGTGTTACGTTAGTCCCTGTTAACCCCCCTGCCCCCCCAACAAACTGAAATATTTAGCAGTAAATAAGCAGCTCAAGAAGGCAGGAATTGCTATTTCCTAAAGAGTGCAGTATTGGAAGAAATCCTGCGTACAGGCTCTGGGATCTTTAGAGTAATGGAGGACGGGGGCACATGCACCAGTCAGCAAGATGTGTGAATGATAAATTTCTTCCTCACAGTGTATAGTACAGAAAGTTCTTTTAGTGCAGGATACAGTCTCCTATCTGAACAGATCTGTAGGTCAAATCTAGAGGAAAAATGTATTTCAGACATACTTTGCTGTACATTAGATTCGTGTAGGCTTTGGTGAGGGCAGGCCTGGCCTGGTGGCTTCCTTATAGTCTAACTGTGGTAGACCTGACCTTTACTCGTGCGTGTAGCAGCATAGCCAGGGATTTATTTATATATGATGACTTAGGAAAGCAAATTGGGCAGGATTGGCCTCATCCGTATTTTGTGCAGGAAAGATGGGGGTACTCCAGATTTTACAAGAAGCTGGCATGTGTTCTCTGAAGGATAGAACATACTGAGGATATACTGTGATTCAGAAAATGTAAGGAACAACTATAAAACCTGTTAGGACTTACACTGTCTGTGACTGTACTATGAAAACACCTTGTCTGGGGTTTCAGAATCAAAGGTATTATTCACTTCAAAGAGTTCTGGTACTGGTGTCCACATAATACCATCAGAATTGATTGGAATAGCTGAATCCTGCTTTATCCTACCTTGAAAGCTGTTGAGGGCTTAAAAACTGACATTGTGAGATAGATGGTTGTTCTGGGGTTTAAGCCGGGTGCTGCAATACTGTGGAATTGCATGGGAACAGCAACAGACTGATTTTTTTTTTTTTTTTAAATTTTTTTTTCCTTTAACAAGAATTTACCATTTCCATGTTGTACACAGAGAGGCACTCATGGCAACCCACAGATATGAAAGTCTTATGAAAAAAATGTTCTCCATTCAAGAGTCGTCATATTACTTCTGTGACTCAAATTTCTGGCAAGAGTCCCATTAGTAATTTCGATGCTTCCATCTGCAAGGAACAGGCAAAAATACTCCCGTTTATATTGAACATGTGTTCTGCCAATGACCAGGCCCAACTAAAATGATACCACCATCAGGAAGATGAACCAATACACAGACTGTATTGTATACAAGAAGGACATTGCATGAATGATCGCTGGGGGTACAAACAGATCAATCAGCTGGTACATAATTGACGCCACCCCCAACGATCTCACAAAGGACATAACTTGGCCCACAACAGGTGGTACAAACAGAGACCTGAGATTGCCCACAGTTGGCATGGGAAACAGCCAGACCAGCAAGCTGAACACATAAGAGAAAGGTGCCCACATAGTGACTCTCACACGATCGACCCGCGTTCGCAAAGGTCTAGAGCAGACCAGGGCCCAGCTCCAGGGAGAGTCAGGAGGTCTGCCCTGAACCAGGAAGCTCTGGGGAGTGCACTCCACAGACAGACACTCCTGACTCCCTGCCAGTGGTCCCAGCTTTTATCCCCAAGCAGACACCTGACCTTTGTCAACTCAATGTGGGATCCCTGGGGCTCATTTCCCTTATGGCTCTCCCTGCAGGGCCGGCCGCACCCTGGGGGGAAGCTATAAGGCAAACTCACCACCTCTGTATGAAGGGCTGTGGGAATCACCCATACGTCAACCTTAATTCAGGGCTTGGGGTTCAAACCCCAGCATTTCACCATGAAATACCTGAACATAAAGGGAAACACTTTCAGTTCATTAAAAGTGCAGACTCAAATTGTCAGTGGAAGGTAGTAAAGCCCTTTGAAGTTCATCAGTGCAACCTGGTACCTGTTAATCCATCTTTCAGATTTGTGGAATGTCTCCACTTAGCCGTGCAACTCCACATTAAGCTTGAGAGCAAAAAGGATTTAATCTTTAAATTTTAAAATTTAAATTTTTAAATGTCTAACCAGTTGTTAATGATAATGAATTTGTGACTTCCCCTATCCCAGTTCAAAGATGGTCTTTTAGAGGGTCAGGTTGTCATCTACTGTGAAATAAGACCTTCTAGGAAAGAGAACAGGTTTATCAAAGACCCATCAGCCATCAATAAAGTAAGTCCTGGAATCCTGTTTAACAAAAACTCCTGTTGAGAGTTAGCAGGTGATGTTTGTCCCTATATGAGGTGATGGGAAAGTTAGTCACTGCCTTTCTGGCATTTTGGTTACAAACGCTATCTGAAGGAGCACTGCAGAGTTAGGCTGTCTTGTTTTCCATGGGCTGCCAAATGTGAATGTTTATTTAGGTTCAAGTCCCATGGGACTCGAATCCCTGTATCTCAGACCAACTTGAAACCATTTTAGTTTTTTGCTCCATTTCATTCACCTTAAGAATTTATGAACTGCTGAAAATCCTTGCTAAACTTGACCTGCAGCCAAATCCTGATCCATTTCCTTTTTCTTCAAGTAGACTTCCTAACTGGGTATGTTCTAATAGAATGGACTGTAACCAATTAATCACACAGCTATTAATGGTAGTGTAAAGGAGTACATTGCAAGCCTGTTAGTTTCACTTAGCCATGCAAATTTGTGTTTGCTGAAAATGCAAAGACGTCAGTCAAGCTGACAGACACAACCTCAGTCATCTTCTGTGCTACTGCCCTTACCATTGTTTGGTGACATGGAACGTTCAGCGTGGCATCTGGCAGTGAGAAACCCCTCCAAATAAATTTGGTAGCTTGGTGAATTCTGTACTTTAGCTGAGAGAGTGGCAAGAAAATGTACTTCGAATGCAAACACTAAATTATTGTATGAATGTTATGCCTTTTATAAATAGATCCTGCCAGAAGTGAACGATAGGGAACACATTAGCATGGGGAGCTTGCATGCAGTTAATAATCTGAATGCTAAGAATTTTTTTCCTCCTGAGAGCACAGAATTGTTTTATAAAGTTTTTAAAAACATGAAATAGGTGTTTGACATGAGCAACTAAGAGAAGCTATTTAGAATTGCAAAATGAGTTAAAGCATTAAAATGTCTTTACACAGTTATAGGCAGAAGCAAAAGTACTGGAACAGGAATAATGAGGTAGGAAATTGCTTCTTCAAAAGGAGAAACATTTGAAACTAGAAATAATCTTCCAATTTTACTCTTCTGAGTTAAATTGCTTTTAATTTTAGATACTCCACACTGGGGTTGATATACATCAGAAGCCTCACAAATAGAGAGTTATTTTGTATGCTAGAAGTTTTTGAAATGTTGAAATTGCCTTTTTGGAGATTCTGGGGAGTTATGTTTTATGCATCTTTGGAGAAGGGAAAGGCCAGTGTCACTGAGGCTTAATTTCACATTTCTCACATTAGCCTTTACATGACATGCAGTGGGAATAGTGTTGATGTTTCTCCACTGAGAGTATGAGGAATCTAGGGGAGTTTCTAGGTTTCTAACTCTCTTTACCTTGCAAAGAAAACTATTCATTATTTTCAGTGTAATGCTTCCATATCAATGATCACAAACTTCCTTTACAAAGGTGAGTGTCATTGTCTGCGTTTACCTGGGAGGAACAGTGGAGAATGAGGGATGATTAATCCATGTTGTAGTGATATTGTAATTGAGCTGTTTCCTGATGTGTTCTGCCTTAGTCATACCCTCCTGTAAAGGTTTGTTCAGAGGTGACTTCTCAAGGGCTCAGAGGTGATCTCTCAAGGGCTGTGCTCACATTTTGTATTAATAGCATGAGGGAAAAAATACTTCAGATAGAATTCTTTCTCATTCTGTGTCCTGAAAGGAGACTCTGACATTACTTTATAATTTTCCCAAACTTTCATTTTGCTTTGTTGCCTTGATTCTTGGACAACTTATTTAGAAAAAAAAAAAAAAAAAGGCAACTCAAAAGCCACAAAACAGACACACATGCACACACAAAAATCTAACCCCCCCCCCGATTTGTTCATAACCAGTTGTGACAAGGTCTGGAAGTCACTTAAGGAGCACAGAAGTAGACAAAGTCCAACCTGAGTTGGAACAGATATATTTGCCCTGTCCTTAGGGAATAACGGCCAGTGTCAGGATTTTTTTTTTTTTTCCTGTCAGTTCAGAACTTTTTAGCTTTTTTTAGATCTGTAGATTTTAATACTAAGATACTTGTAGAGACAAGAGTATTTCACTGAAAAGCAGTATACAGTGACTAGTGCATCAGGTGGAGATCTACAAGTTACCATGGCTACCCTAGGGCTTTTCCAAGTTGCACTTCACTTGAGCTCACACAGCTGGTAGCACTTGACTTTGTGGCTGTGAATGACAAGAACCAAAAGGCGAGTCCTGCCTCCACCAGACCTGCTTCTTCACTGTACCACCAGGGTCTGAAGTTTCTCTGCACCATTTGTGCTGCAGGAGATGGCTTCTTGGCAGATTCCTCCTCCCTACAGCTTCCTAGACAGGCTCAAACCCTGCCATTATTGGTGAGCAAGAAGGTAAGATGTTGTATGGGTACGGATGGTGAAAAGTGAATGATTAGAAAACCAAAATCCAAAGGTCACCTGTCAGTGTGCAGTGGAAGCTGTGTGGTTCCATTTGCAATCCCAGTCAGGGTCATTAGGTAGCTTGTGTTTGCTAATATGCTGAGAGGTTTGGAGAAATCCGTGGCAACAAGGGAGGAACAAAGTTTTTCAATAATCGTGTTAATCTCTGGTCTGTAGACCACACTTTTTTTTTTTTTTTTTTTTTTTAATTTAAAGATATGCTTTATGACAAGTAGTGTGCAGCTAAATTTGGCATGGAATGGCTGATGGTTAACATTAATGATGAGGGGAGTTTGGTTGAATGTGAGTTCCTGGATAGGGTATGATGGGCTAGACCGATAGCTTAATGTCTTTAAAGCATTATAGAATTTGACTGGAGAGGTATTTAAGTTTAGATGTCAGGTGAATATTGAGCAGATGTGCAGGTAGTTTCATTTAACCCCCCTGGAGACTTCAATCACTATGTATGTGAGATTTTACAGATGGTAGTTCTTCCTAGACTGGACATTTCCAGACACATTCTGTCCCAGGAGCCCCTGTAGGCTACTGCTTCTCTGACCACAGAAGACCAGAGCCAGTGGCATTAGTCTGTGCTCCACTGAACTGCTTTCAGCTTATGCAGAATCCTGCCTATTTTCAATCTAACATTTATTTGCTCTAGTTTAAAAAATGTTGATGTCTTTGTTCATAAAACTTGCAAGGTATAGTATATTTACGAGTTTGAGTCCAACAAACCTTTTAAATGTGCCTATGTGAGTGGGATGGTTTGTACATTCAGATTATATACATTTGTAAGGTCTTTGCTGGATGGAATTAAATGGTAGCTGCTTTGCAGTGGTAACCATTTGGAAGAAAGAAGTAGAGAACTGTGTTGTTTTAGCCCACTCTGTGGCACTGCTGACAAAGGCTGATTCTATCTCAGTGGTGATTACTGTAGTTTTTTGACATGGTGTCCATTCTGTAGTAAATATCAGTGTAAAAAATGTGGTAAATATAATTTTAAAACAACACAGTAGGATCTTGAACAATGATGACAATTATGTCCATCCTTAAATGTGTATCTGGAGGGATTGGGTGCTGTTCTTTGTCAAATGGCTGTGCTCAGAGAAAGGGAGACAGACTGTGGAGTTGGGAAGGGACACCAGTTATCTGCATTAATTTGGTTCATAATGGGTGGGTGCTTTTGATGTGAACTTCCCAGTTGTCCTTGTTTAGTGTGCTTTGGTTTGCGTCACTGTGGTTGTAGAGTATGTGGTCTGGATTCCTGCAATGTGAAATAAAAGTGAGAGATGTTTCCTAGGAGCACACCTGGAATGTGCTATCATGTAATACTGGGTTCTCAGCACCAGCTCTTTTGCTCTGTAATCCTTTCCCTCTGTGCCATGCTAATGTAGACAGATGTGGTCTGTCAGCGACACCAAAGAGCAGTGAAGACTCTTCAGAAAGTCTCACAGCTTTCTGAGGTTGGATGAAGGTTTTTACCTGAGTTTTTAAGTCATGCTTGAAATGACACTGCTTTAAGCAAGATCACAACTTTTGCATGTCTCGCCACCACTGGCATTTGACACATAGGCAAAGAACCTCCCTTCTCCTGGGAGACAATTACCATAACTAACACACCTTAAAAGTATCTTAAAATGCCAGTGTCTTCATACTGTGATCCTATATCAACAGAAGACCTGTTAGAAGTATGCTGCCAGACTCTGGCCCTTGGAAGGCTCTTCATCCATAGGGGTGAGGTTTCTGCATGTTACTTGGTGCTTGAACTAGGGGATGTTTGGAGTAGGCAACTTATTTCTCAGACACTTTGCTGCAGGGTCATTCATATATGTGCTTTATGCATAGTATTTGTCTGCTAATAACAGTAATTCTTACCTGGATGATGAATTTTTGATCACGTGAAAATGGTTGACTCTGCCACGGAAGTTCATGTGGAGAGTTTTTCAGTGGCTGTTTCAGTAGCCTGTTTGAGTACAGAGTTTATACACTAACAATGTCGTTGATGACAACACGTGAAAGACATCTGTAATTGCGCTGCTCCAGTGTAGATGTGATATCTGTCATGCACGTGTGATCTTCATGGTCCAAATGACCCTTTTCTCCATCCTTGGCTTACACTTAGTGCTCAGCTTGAGGTGAATTGATGAAGTGATGCTGTCCCTCTGATTTTACAACCAAAAATTTCTCACTGAATACATGTTCATAGTGTGTAAGTGATGTTCCTTATGACTACATTTTAAGTGAATAATTATCTGCTGAAAAGGAGGAGGGATATGGCTGTGTATCTTAACTTGAAACTGAATAAATTTGGGCTCAAGGAACCCGTAAGGGCTGAGCACCGGTGAAGCCATGGCACTGCCTGTGCGCAATACACAGCAGGTAATAGCCCATGTTTGGCTGAGAGCAGAGTTGGTTCTTGTCACCACTCCCATCCTGAGCAGGACCCAGTTGGGGCCCAGTCCTAGAAAAGGTGAGAAATGGGGGGAAAACCACTCCTCGTATTATTAAATTTTGTGGCTTTCCAGTGCTTGTACATGCATGAGTGAACAGCAGCAATGCTCACATTAGGCTGGGGGTGAATTTCACTTTCACAGAAATAATTCCTGGCAATTCTCAGCAGTTACAATGATAAATGGTGGAACTCAAAGTAGTTCCATGATGAAGAATTTGTCAGTAAACAAGGAAAAGGGTGGGCAGGGAGAGTGCTGCTGGCTGCCCTCCTCTGTGGCCAGTGCTGCCGATGAGGGCAGCCAAGATGGTGCTGGGCAGCCCGCAGAGGGCCGCACTGGCTGCTGAGGGGTGCGGGCGGAAGTTGCTCTCTCCCTTTATACGCCCACACAAAGAGGGGTGTGTGTGTCAGATGTCCTCTACTATTTGTTTCATGGTGATATGTGCTTTACATGATGGTAGGATCGGCCTTTTGTTCCAGCGATGCAGAAACTGTAAGGCTTATTACTTGGCCTGGCAGATTTGTTTGAGGGCCAGTGACAGCTGTCATGCTTTTCTTGAGGAAATCTTGAATCTTTGCAGCCAGAATTAAGAGGGAAAAGCTCTGCTTTGATTTAATTTCTCCAGATTTTCTGTTCTGATGGGCCATAGCCTCTGGTGTGACAAGCAGAGCGTTTTGGTGCAGGCTCCAGGGGTCCACGCTGAGTCAGGAGGTCCCAGGGAAGCTGTCCCACAGCTGGTGACACACCTCTGCCTATTCCACACACAGGGAAAATCAGGTTACATATCTTCTTTGTCACAGACCCTTCGGCAACCTTTTGGCGGAGTTGAAGGTGGCACTTGCTGCAAGCGATGATCCTCTGCAGGGAGGCCGAGCACCTGGCATGGGGAAGGCCTGGCCAGGCTCCCAGGAGTGCGTGGGGGGTGGCAGTGTTCAGAAGAGAAAAGTCATTTAACTAGACATTCTGTGACTAATTTAATAAAAGCACTAGGAATGCTCCAGCACTGGAGAGGTGGCTGCTCAGTTCGGGGCATGCATGGCTGAGGAAGGCTGGAGTGTGAATGTGGGTGTTTCCTTGCTGCTGGGAGGGGAGGGAAGATGTGCCTTGTCACGTCCTTACAGCTCTGCTCTGTCAGGCCCAGGGCAGGGAAAACCGAGCTGGTGTTTCACCATGAGCCATCTAAATCTGACAGATTAAGACGTGTCTGTCCACCAGACCTCTCGTTATTGAAGATCAGTGATTCCCAGAAACTGGGTGAGGCAGCCTAAACTGTAGAGCAGTACTGGAGAAACCAAGTCATTGAATGCAGGGCAAAAGGTGGTATAAAAAAATTTTCTTATCTTTCCTGTACTGTTTATCCTCCTGCACCAAAAAAAAAAAATCTGTGTTTGCCCATGGAATTTCCAGCCTAGTCAGGAACTGTAACCTACAGAGAGATTTGACAGACATCCTGCCTTAAAATTACATCCAACAATGAGAGAACAGTGGAAATTTTTCTCTGCCCATATTTAAAATGAGTAATACTTTAGTCTATGGTTTGAGCCACTGTTTCACTGAAATAATTAGATTAAGATAATACTGGGTTACAAAGGATTAGACTATACCAAATGTGAATTGCTGTTTTTATCATACCCTGGCCCCAAGCATGCAAGAGCAAATACTAAGTGATGTGCTTTTCCTGTCAGTCTCACTTTAATCTTAGGGTGGGAGTCAGAAAGGCTCCTAGCTATCCAAATTAAATCCAACCTCAGACAACCAGGCTCAAGAGAATATCTTCCATTACACAAGATATCAGGATAGAAAATTTAGAAATAATGGTATTAAAATTGTGGGACACATACTTTTAAGGATTTGAGCTGACCTTCAAGATTATATCCCAGAAAACAAAACCCAGAGGTCTTTTAGGTACCACTGAGATTGTCTTCTGATAAGGTTTGACCCATGCCATTATTCCTCATTTTTTGTTTCTTGGACACCAACTGAGGTTTCCTGGCAAGAGGCTGTCATGCTGCTCTAAGCCACAAAGCTGTGCAGCCCCAGTGTCTTCCTGCTTCCCTCTTGTTTTGTGGTTTACCTAGATCGTGGTCGCACCTTGGCATGGGGGTTCTGTTGCTATCACCTGTTCTCTGGAACATTTTTCTGCAGTTAATAGGTGCAAACTGGAACACAGGAAGTTCCAACTCAGAGAATCATAGAATGTCTGGGCCTGAACAGACCTCCAAAGGTCATCTAATCCAACCCCCCTGCCATAAGCAGGGACATATCCAACTAGATCAAGCTACTCAGAGCCTCATCAAGCCTGATCTTGAATGTCTCCAGGGATGGAGCCTCTACCATCTGTCTGGGCAACCTGTTCAGTGGTCTGTCACCCTCATATTGAAGAACTTTTTCCATCTGAACATCAAGGAAAACTTTTTTGAGGGTGAGTGAGCCCTGGAACAGGATGCCCGGAGAGGTTGTGGAGTCTCCTTCTCTGCAGACACTCAAAACCCTTTTGGATGCGATCCTGTGCAACCTGCTCTGTGTTACCCTGCTTTGGTAGGGGGGTTGGGGAGGATGATCTCCAGGGCTCCCCTTCCAACCCCTAGCGTTCTGTGATTCTGTGACACAGTGGCTGAGACATACCATGTAGATTACCTTCCCATGCATAGCTTTCTAAAAGAAGGGATGGTGCATCCTTTTATGCCCTTCCTAACCAGGCATCTGCTTGGGCCCCATCTACCTGGTAGGTAGAAAAGCGCTGCAGAATATTTTCCTTCTGTTCTCACCCATGAATGTGGCCTTTGCTGGTGAGTTCAGAAATAGCTTCTTTTGTGCTTGATGCAGTCAGGGGATGTGTTCCCAGCTCCAGGATATGAACTGTGCTGCAGTGCTGGGTGCTGGCCGAGAAGGTCAAGGTATGGAACTGTTCTAGGGAATAATTTCTATTATACAGAAACTAGAAAATACACTCTTAGATTAATTTGTGGATTTACACTATGACTGATTTACTCCTTCCCATTCCATCCAGCATGACTTACAGTGGGATTTCACTACAGTAAAATCTTGAGAAGAATACTGAGACCTAGGATGGACACTCTCATATTTAGCTCTGTTACAATGTTGACTCTTCCTGCTGCTGCTGAGTCAATCAGGCAGTTAAAACTAAGACAAAGCAGAAGTATGCCAGGCTCTGGAGTTGGATTCTGCTAGTCTGATTAACTCTTACTTTTTTGTGATGTATTTTGTATGGCACATGAACATACAACTACTTTCCTTTAGAAGAATAACTTGTTGAAAGCTGATGTAATTAATATAGCAGTAAATAAGCATGGCCTTTAAAACGCAAAATTAAGGTGCTCACGTTTGTGTACAACTCTACTGTTTTATTGAGATTGAAACTCTGAGTTATGAGAAAATACTGTGTTGTTTCATAGCTCTGTAGTATCCATTGATTTTTGTTAAACAACCTTGTTCTTATTCAAATTACTGCTTAGTCATTATTGTCCTGCTGCTTTCAATTCATGCCCTTGTTCCTACTAAATATAAAATACTGTTAAGTATTCCTGTGAAAATATGAAATTGTTTTCCCCTCCACGCTATTGCTAGTATGTTCTTTTATTTTCTGTCACTTCTGGGAGACGTTCAGAGCAAAGAGTATCTTTGGATTCCAGAAATGGATAAGGGCATAATTCTAAGCCTTGTCAAGTGACCTGAACTTAGTCTGAAAGCAGTGTGGACAGGTAACCCCCAGGGAGACGAGCAGCACTGAGGGCACAGCTGCAGCATCCTGTAGGAAAGATGTGGTTTACACTTGCATTACGTGGGCTTGACTACTGTGGTGCATATACTCTAAGATCCCCTCATAGTATTTATAGTTTGTAGTGACACTTGTACCAATGCATCTTATATTTTTAAGCTAGTCAGACTATAACTTCCTAAGCCAAAAAATGTGCTCTTACATATCTTTGATGTGGTACAGACCTACCCAAACCTATCGTGACCACCAGAGTGCTCATCCTGGCAAATACCTAAAAGTCTGACTGAACTCCTGTGCACTCAGCACAACTGCCTTTCTACAAAATGTTTGAACTGTGTTGGGCATACATGGCCTCTGAAGGCTGTTGGCACAAAATACTGGTATTGCTAGAAACTCCCAAGGATGAACAATTAATATTGTTAATACAGCTTTGTCTTGGGCCTCTGTAGAATCTGTGTGGTGTGCATTTTCAAGAACAACTACTGGTAGGAATAGCCATATGAGGGTATGTTTGTCACCACTGTCTACTTGAAGCTTATGCATTAGGCTGTCTAGGCCATCTGGGACCATTGCATCGCTGCAAGTACTTTGAAACAAATATGCCTGACAGCGTGGCCAGAGACCAGGCAAAATGAGCTGTAAATCGAAAGAGCTGCTTGCTCTACACAGGGGTAAATCATGGTCAGCTCCCAGGGTTGCCTTAGTGTTGAGAGGTGTATTCCATTTCTGTGTTTAGAAGCTTTAACTTGTGCGGCAGTGGACACAAGTGCTGTTGCATGTAACTTTCAGAGTACAAAAGGTGCAACGGATACACCTTGCTTCTCAGAGAGGAACCAAGCTGATAGGCCTTGTTCGGCATCAGTCTATTTCAAAACAACAGAGTCAGGGACTCTTTGAGACGGCCTGTCTTCATCTGGTGCCATGGCTCCTGTCTGAATCAATACATACAAGAATACTCTGGCTGCTGCTGGAGTCTCCTGTCTGCGCTCACTAGGTAAGTAATTTGATAATGTTTCCTTCTGTCCATCCTTTATAACAAGTGATAAGGAAAAGAAATTACTGAAAATATTCTCCGGTTCCCCTCTGCTTGGACTTTTTACCAGAGTTCATTTGGGAAGGAAGCTGGTGTTCTGAACCACTGGTGTTCAATAACATAATGTATCAGTGTCTGTTCCTTGTCTCCTTGCCTATCTCGTCCCTTGGGCTCTTCCTTTCAGACGTGACTGCAAATTTGTTTCAAAGTAATTGGGCTGGGCCTTAATAGTTAGGATCTTCAGGAAGAACACACAAATTCAGAAGTTGGTGTTTTTGTTAGCCGCTTTTGATATAAATATTCTGCATTTTAGTGTTTGATGGACACTTTTCAGGCACACTTGAAAAATTTCAAAGCCCATTTACTTTGAGTGATCAAAGCACATCAGGTTTCTGAACATGCGTACTTTTCTGTGTGTGCTCTTCATTAAGTTGGCTGTTATTGTTCTATCTAGATGACAAAACAATAAAGAAGGCTGAGTTGATTACTTTCTTTCCATGATTGTAATGTCTGCTGGAAGGTTTCCCTTAGCTTTGAAACAGATTTTTGCCAGCTACGATAGTTTTGTTCTGGTTCACATTGTGGGAATCTGACCAAGCACGTACCCAGGAAACTCTTCCAAGTAGCTTGTACAGTGTACTTCAAATTCATCTACATAACATATCTATGTACAAAATGGAATGTACACCTTTTTTTTTTTTTTCTCCTTTTTAAAACCACTGGTACTCTCTCCTGCAAAATTAGCTGCCTTTTTTGCTTCTAGAAAGATAGGAGGGGGAGATGGACATTTCATGTTTCAACTCAGTCATGCATGCTTGCTGCTTTTATTCTTCCTTTCACTAACTCTCTCAAGATTTGGCACAACAGGAGCATTATATAACACTAAATAATTCTTACATAAATTGGAGTGAATGCCTTTCATGAAGTACTGGGTGCTTATCATGGCTGTAAGTAAAAATGAATCACTTCCTTTTTTAAAACGGGAGCTTTAAACCTTGTATTTTGTGTAGTTAACAGCCACAGCCAAAATAACCTTTTGAGTTCTCTGAATTTTCACAGCTGCAGTCTGGAGGAAAAACTCCCACACTGATAAATAGAAACTTAAGAATTTCCAAAAGAAGTCATTCCCCATTCCAACTGCCTCTTTTAGTACAAAGCCCAGTTCATTTTTGCCTGAATGTTAAATGTTTCTACCACATGTCTGTAGAGCCAAAAATAAGAGTGTCATCTAAAGGACGAAATGAGAGAGACTAAACCAAGGATATCATGAATTTGACACTTGAAGAACAGCATGAAGAACAGTCAAGAGGTGAAGAAGCATAGGAAATTAAACTTTTGCTAAAGGCTAACACATGGAGTAGATTCAGGGCTCAGAAGCTGAGTAACAGAATCACGGAAGACTCTCAGCATATTCCTACATGTAGGTAAACAGAGAGATGTACCTTGTGCATGCTTTTAAGCTAAGGGAATAAATATCTGTATTGCAAGGCAAGATAAGCATGTGGAATTTGACTTAGCACATCAGGAACCTATGAGGAAAACTGGGAGAAAAGATAATTTACACTCTCCTTGATGAAAATAAGTGAGAACCAGTACTGGGCATGGTAAGAGGCACTGAAAGTAGTACTGGGATTGCAGTCATAAAACTCAGTTATGCTGGAGGAGAAATTCTTTGGCCTGTCCCTTCCTCCACTATAAGCGAGTTCCCTGCTTCAGTGAAAGAAGAGCAGGAGTGAAGGACCTGCTGCTGGAAGAGGAAGTTCGTGTAGGAAAGTAGTGGGCTGGCAGCAGGAAGACACACAAAGAAAAGGGAGGTTGAAGACCTGAAACCCACTGGCCATGATTTTAAGAAGGAGGAAGGAAATACTGACAGAAATATTTGGTAAATACCAAATGAAGCGAACAATCTCTCCTTTAAGTGGTAAAGAGGACCTAAGGCTAGAGAGGAGGACAAGGTTAAAATATTCTGAAAAAACAGGATGATAAATCATCCCCACAGGAACTCAAATCCTTTGCTGGTAAACACAGGAATGAGAAGTATGGGATACGGTCAATATATTAAAAGACCAGTGGATGGCAGCATGTTTTTACTACCAAAATAGTGGGTTGTCATGCCACATAGTTTTGGTTGTAGCTCATCTGCTGACTAATACTTCACATGTCCCAGGAATAATCCATGTTTTACTGATGAGTTAGCACAAGCTGCAGAAATTTGTACTTTTGTGTATAGTTCATATGTCTCTAAGACAGGGGTGACCACTATTGTAGCTGTCCCATACTGAGCCATCTGGGAGATGAACAGCATGCTTTACAGGGATGGGAGAGAAAGGCATAGAATAAGAGTGCAAGTGAGAACAATGAGAATAACAGCACGTGACCTAGCTGTAGGCACCTTCTAAGAGTGTGTAAAAATACTTCAAGAGTAAAAACTCAGGAGGCTATGCTAAAGAATCACCTTAGTGTATTACTTCTGATAATTCAGTCTGGTCTCAGGTTTATGGTTCTGCTGTGAAATTGATTTCTTTTCAGAAGCTGGGAATAAAATCTATAAATAGTAGAGAAATTTTTTGAGATATAAGATTATATATGAAGAGAAAAACCGAGTACGAATTCAGGCCACAGCATAGCACCCATCCAACTCAAAACTGGTGTGCATGAAGTAGTTAAAGGGAAGACTTATTTGCTAATTAGACTTAAAAAAACCAAAAAACCAAAAAACACCACACCACCACATTATTCTTGCTTACCATATTTATTAATTCTAAGTGGAAAAAATGTGACAAGTCATAATGGATTTGACTCATTACCACACACTGTCTATATTCTCTGTTCACATAAGTTTCCACTAAGAAAGAGAAGTAGATTTTAAAAGAACAGTTTATAAATTCATTTGATAAACAGACTTCAAATAAACTTGTGAGAGTTAGAAAGTAAGGTTTTTCAACACCTCTATCTCATGTTTTCTGGAGCAAAACACTTAACGTAAAGCACACGTGGCATCTGACTTCCATACACCTCGGAGGTTTTCTATGTAGTCTTCACTGAAGTGTACTTACTATATGTTTCACAGTGCCAGAGCATGAGTTCCTCCATCAACTTCAAAACCTGTGAACTACTCACTATAAACAATGTTTCTATAAAAAGGACAGTTCAAATACAAAAAAAGAAGAGGGCATAAGCAGTGAAGTTTCTTTGGGAGACAGTACATCGCATTTGGTTCTGACTTTCTTACGAACAGCAGCAGAACAAAAAGCATGGTAATCATTTTAATTATTTGAAGCTCTTCTGTTTTAAGAAAATTTGTTTAAAAAAGTCCAATTACAAGAAACTGATATTTTCATAACTTTGAAACAAAGTATTTTGTTAGTGATATGTCTAAGAGTTGAAATATATTAAGACAAGCTATGCTGTTTGTCAGCTTGTCAGATGTGTGCTGAAGCTTTCCTTTCTAATTACAAGATGTTTAGTACAGCACAACAGATTTTAAAATTATTATAGAAGCTGGAATGTTTTTGCAATTGTAGCACACTTCATCTGAGAAGATTACCATGACAAAACATGAAAAGGAAAGAGGACTGAAAGCAAGGATTTATAGACGTTCTAACTTTTCACTGAGAAATTCTTCCACACTATCGGTATTCCACTTGAGGATGCTCAGTTCTTCTGCAATGTTCCCACTGTCATCCAGCAGCTTTAGTACAGGGTCAGAACCACGCACATACTGCAGAAAAACAGAAGTCTGTTACCTTGGGCTGTACAGACCATCTCCATATGAGTGCTACCCTCTGCCTACAGATTTAAATCAGTTAAAAAGATGTCAAAGCAAGAACAGTAAAAAGTCCAAAGTGTCACCGTGAAGTACGAATACTTAAGAACAGAGCACTAAAATAAATCAGAGTATTCTGGGCAAATTTAACAATACAATTTGTGCTAAGAAATCAACCTAAACTTTTGCTTTTTAGAACTTCGAATTCTTAAACAGACAAGCTTAGTTGTTCCTGACAATGCTCAATGCTATAAATATTCCAGTGCCATGTATTTTGTTCTCATTTTGTGAATTTAATTATTAGAGTGTTTAACAACAATGTATTCTACTTTCTTGAAGAAAACAGATCTATAGAAATCAGATTAAGATTATGAGATCTGTCTTTCAGCTTGTTTTCTCATGTGTTGATACCTTCTCTCCTCCAAGCTTTTTTCACCTACAGTGCGGATCCAAAGGAGAAGCAGATGTTTGTGTGGAGATGCTGGAGTCTGTGTGCATGTGTGTTCACATGGAGGAGGCACCATACTGAAGCTGTAAAGATGGAGAGATGCTGTGGGCTGCACACTCCACTGGCAGCTGCTGGCCAGTGCTTGAAGCTTTGGATTAGATGCTTTCTTGCCTAGTCCTAAGGAATGGGGGTGGGAGAAAAGGAAGCTTAAGGGACAGAGGCCTCATTTCACCAGAAATAAAACTGTGTTAATCTAAGAGCAGTAAATGTTTATCATGAGATCCAGAACAGAATTACTTCTTTTAAATGAGACAGGTAGGAAGCAGCTTCAGACTTTGGACTGGCATTTATTGTCAAAGAGGGGAAAGTGGAGAAACAGTCCCATGCAGGGGTGTGTGTGTGTGTGTGTGTGACAAACACCTGCTTCTTGTTCTCCTTAGTCTACTAATGCATATGTAGGGCAAGAATGCCATAAGCCTAGCTCTGAAACACGGCATTCTACATTGAAGCTGGTTTTTTTTATTAATGATTTTTCTCATATAATTAATAGCCTTTATAAAATTCTGGTGACTGACTTGAACAGCTTGAAGTTCTACTATCAATTTCTAATGTAATCTCATTCTTTCCTGCTGTGCTGTATCTGTGCCTACCAGACTTTGCTGGTAACATAATATTTTAATGCTTCTGAAGACTCACTGAGTCACAAAATATGTAAAGCAAATAAAAGCTTTTAACAGTATTAGAAGGCTCTAACCATTTAAGTTTATGGAATGATTTCCCCAGGAGTACTTTACTTTACCCTACTGAGCTAACCTAGTTGGTTTTACTTAATGAAGCTAGTGGCATCTCTAACCCATTTTCCAAACATCTTGTAAAATGAATACAGAACCACTTGCACTAAAACTTTTTTTCTCATAGTGCTTTGTACCAATTGTAGTCTAGAACACTTTGATGTTCAATACAGCTACAAAGTTTAAAGTAAAAATGAAACAGTCAGTCATGCAGGAGAGAAAGCCTTTGAAAGAAATGGAAGGACAGAGACATGAATGCAGGAGACAGAGAAAATACGTTTTGGGTAGAATCTGATGCTGAGAAGACGAATCACTTATTGCAGCCATGCATAGCTATGAAGTGATTCCAGATGGTGCCATTTAGTGAACAGAGATGGGAGCACAAGATGTGAGAATCAAGATGGGTCTCTGTGAAGTATGCTGGAAGTTCATGCAGGATTTTAGAAGAAGGTGAAGTCTTACACCAGAACTTGAAATCAAAGAATTGTTTGAGCTTAAGGCAGTGCAGCAGCTTATGCAGCTTTGCATATGTGCAAGTCATAAGAAACACCATTCAGTATATGCATTTTTGCAAAGCTGGATGTTTGAAGACTCTAAAGAAAAGCAGAATCACAGAACAAAGCAAGAAATTCTAAAAGGGAGGAGAAAGCATCAGTGAATGTATGGAAATGACAGCTCCATCAGAAAATGAGGGGATAACAGAACAGCAGAAAAGGAAACGATGGCAGAATAAGCTTAAGTCCAAGATATAACAACAGAGAAAGGGCAGAATGCAAGTATTCCTCACATTCATTTGCTATCTGCCATTAATTATTGTTTCCAGTATATTTTTTCTTGGATTAAAACCAAACAACCAACCACCACCAACAAAACCAAAAAAAACCACAAACCCTATCAACAACGAAGAACTGGTACCATGCAGTTGCTGAGCAATAAACCAATTAATAGTAGTAGCAGGAACTTCTAAAAATATATACTGACAATGCAAATTTATGTCCTCTCCTAAAGGATTACTTCATCAGCAAGTAAGGAACAATCCACAGGACTCTCTCCACCAAGCTTAATTCTTCCTAAAATGCCAAATAACCAAGTTAGGTTACTACTCACCTTGATTTGCAGTCCCCTGAAGAGTTTTGGCTTATCACTCCTGACAAAAGCTATGGTTTGGAGAAAAGAAAGAAACATAATCAAGTTCTTCACATGAAGTAGATTTACATTTAAGCTAGTATTCCCCGAATGATTTCATTTGCAATGACGCCTTAGAAGATATTTTAATGTGAAAATTTTGAATATCCTCATAAAATTAGTAATACTAAACATATTATGCCTAAGGAGCACCCTGTTTGCTAGTATTCCAAACGAACTTCCTATCTGCTTGAGTTTTCCTCCAGCTTCAGTGCAACTGTCTAAATCAGTTTATCTGCAAGTACAACTGACAGTCTTCAACAGACTGGCCCATATGCTGTTGTGATATGCAAACATAGGAGGAGGAAAACCATGAGAATGATCAAAATCTGGCTGAAGAGGAACTGTGTGAGCGAGGCCAAATACAACACACATCAGCATACTCCACGCAAGCTGCAGCAGTGAAAGGGCACATAGGAAACTGTGGGTAGAGATGTTTTTCTTGCAAACAAGATGGACAATCCTGTTTTGCAGATCTCTCTGAGATTACATGTCAAAAACCAGCAAGAAAACAAGAACAGAAAACAAGAGAAGCTGGTATCGCCTCTTCTCTTGACACTCCTAAAGACACTTGGCTTTAAGATGGACTCTACGGCCTGTCAGGTAGCTATGTGGAGAGAAGTTCAGGTCTGAGGTGGGCTGCTACTGAACAGCTCTTCGCTTGAAGTGCGTGTCACAGCAAACAGCAAGCAGTGACAGCAGCACAGTCACCATATCCCTACAGCACAACCCAGGCCTTGCATTAATAGTAACTCTATGAGTTATTTCAGGACAAAGCATGACTGTGATCTCCTACTTCCAAACACTTTACCTTAATGAATTTCTGAATTCCAGAAGTATTTGGAATTTATTGAGAAAATAGCATAGTCATCAGTCCTCCCTTTTACATTCAGGTTATGCTAAAGGCTAAATTCAGTATCTCTACTGACTTGAAGTGGATTCAGGACACTCCTGTAGTATGTCAGTAGCATCTCCCCAAGGATGAACCCCGTCAGTACAGACTGAGTCTTACAAAGGTGCTAGCTGCATGTTAAAGCTGCTTTTTCAAGGTTAGACAACAAGGAGTATCTCACACATCCTCAGTGCATCCAGCTGGTGCAGGGAAACGAGTGCAACCACAGGACTGATGTTACATACTGCCTCACAAAGTGTCGTGCTTTCCACAGTAATTGTAGAGATGTCCCCTGGCCTCTTTATACCCAGCTTTATATTACTGCAGACAGTTACCTCAACACTGTATGTATATGCAGAGTGGCATTTATTTTCTTCCCTCTTCCACTGTGCTCCAGTACACCTCAAAATCATCCGCCCTGCCTGCTGCACCAACCACTGCACAGTATAAACAACTTTGAAAAATACCAATGGCCCAATGAGCTGCCAGATACACTAGACCCCTGAAGAAGAAAATAAGATTTGTGTTTGTTCTTTCTGTGGTACTATACACTAACATAATATTGTAAGCTGTACTTGTGCAACAATTTCAAATAGCACTAAATAACCAGCACTTGCTCTCATACTACAGTTCCATTCTGATTTAAACTCAAAGACGTAGCTTTCAGCTTCAGTGTTTCCTATGTCCTTGTGACCGGCTAATTGTCTTGGCTAGCATCAATAATAACGTGCAATAAAGGGCAAAGAGATTTATTACTCTTTATAAAGTCCACAGCATGTTGAGCTATTTAATGGGGAATTTCCCTCCATTTTTTTCTATCAAATCTAAAGCTGTAATCAGTCTCCAGGGCTTTATATGACAAGGAGGTAGTAAGAAGCACTCAGTACAGTGGGTGACTTTAATTGGAAAACTTAAAAAAAAATGGCAAGCCAGCATAGTAAAGTGGGTGAAATGTCAGAAGCAAATGTGAACTGTGGAACTCAACTGTATTAAAGAATAGCCTTTGGGGGGTTAACTCAGGTTCCCACCCTTTAAACTTGTAACAGGTGTGAGGATTTGTTACTTGAGTGACAGAAGAAAGCTCACATGGACAGAAGTGGCTGCTCTGCGGCTGCAGTGTTGGACTGAACAAGCTTGCATAAAATGGGAACAGAATTAAGCAGAGGCAGGAAATGCTCTACAGGCAGTATTACATTTTGTCACTTTAAAAGTAGCTATTACACAGTTGTATCAATGTCAAATGTCTAAATCTTCTGAAAGCTGAAGCACTGCAGAACATTTTTGCTGAAATTTTAGACAGATGGAACAAAATTGGTTTCTGTTAATGGCATATTTATTTCTAATGCTGATCGTAGCGACTTCTTGCATTAGTCACTTGAATTAGTAATGCAACAAAGGAAAACACTGTACAAATAACTTAAATTTGTATATTCTTAATTTGGGAAGCTAAAGTAAGAAACTAATATACTGCCATGCATTAAAGACAGATTATCCCATCGAACACTTTTTTTTTTCTTTCCACAAACTCATGCCCTAAGTTGAAAAATTCAACAGCCTTTGAATGGAATTGATAGGAATACATGGCTGCTTGCTTATCATGTGATGTGGTGCACATGCTCCACCTTCAGCACTGCCCCAACAGTCTCCCCTCTATACCATGACATCGACATTGTTGATGACCCTATGTCCAAACGCTACTTGCACATTTCTACACCATTATTTAATAGTTTGATGTTTAATACTGAAGAGCAAACTATCTCCTCATTTTTGTCTCCTTGTAGCAGCTTAGAAATTACACACTACAGAAAAACAAATATTTATGTAATTGTGGGTATTAACCCTGGCCGAGTACCAGATACTCACCAAGCCACCCTATTACTCTCCCCCTTTCCTCTCCCTCCTCTGCAGAGCAAAAGGGGAAAGGAAAATAAGATGGAGACAAAACCCCTTGTGGGTAAAAACAAAGGCAGATTAATTGGATAGCAAAGGCAAGCAATGTTGTGTGTGGAAGCAAAGAGAAAAAAACCCAAAGACTTATTCTATACTTCCCATCAGCAGGCGATGTCTGGCCCCGTCCTGGGAGGCAGGGCTCCAAAACATGTAGTGGTTGCTCTGGAGGACAAAGAGTAGCCCCCACTCCTCCTCCTCTGAAGTAGCTTTACAGCTGAGCCGACGTCATATGGTCTGGAATATCCTTTTGGTCAGTTCGGGTCAGCTGTCCTGGTCATGTTACCCCCATGCTCCCGCCCCCACTACAGAAAGAGCCTTGGTGCTGTGTGAGCACTGCTCCGGGGTAGTGACAACATGGGTGTTATCGGCGCCCTTCCAGCGCCCAACACAAAAGCACTGCACCAGGAGGGCTGCAATGGGAAAATTAGCTCAGCCAGACCCGATACAATGATCCACCCACGGGTGAGCAGGGAAGGCATTTTCCACTTTGACTTCCATAAGATGAACTCTGAGCTTGGTGCCATGACACTATGTTCCAGTGAATTAAACACCAGACTATAAGTCAGAGCCATTCTACTGCCAGCTTTGCAACTGTCCTTTCACATAATGTTAAGAAAATCACTGCAGCTTATGCTTTTATAAAATATGTGCGATACCAAAGCAGAGGCCTGCTGCTGGGAGGCAATCCCGAGGTGAGCCTCCAGAGCACTAAAAGGCTGGAGGAGAATCAGGAGCGTATGGGCATTGTAAAGCCTGCCCAGCACCAAACTGTTCTGCAAAGAGAGGAAATACTGAACAATGCTTTTAAAGACCTAAGGGCAGCCTTTGCATAGGAACACAACAGAAAAGAGAAAATCACTGCTACTATTATAATGTCATTTTGTTTTGATGTATAACACCTCTTTGTTTTGAGAAAACTGTTGTGTACACTAGTCTGTTGGAATTAAAGCCTAGAGTCCTAAGTGGAGATTCCCAAGGAATCTGAGAATCACTCAGGCCCAAGCAGCAAGCCCGCGTATGCACGTGCACACGCTTGTGCTGTCTATTCCTGACCAAAAATGGACGTGATGCCACACATCTCTGTGTCAAGTTGCAGATCCACGTTTTAGGCATAACTCCCTTGTAAACACAGTTGACTACCCTACTGTTATTTATTAAAGGCATGATCCATACTATCAAGGATATCTACATTCAGGAATATTCACATTATTTAGATTCCTGTTCTAGGAGCAAGGATCTCTTGCTTAATCTTTAACTGAAAAAATGCAAAATGATGTTGAGGGAAAAAAAAATTAATCTCTTAATTCTTGAAAGAGAGCAAGTATACAATGGCAGGAAAATATCACACAGTTTTCAAACAACTATGCACACAGGCAAGCATTTTTAACCTTGTGTGTCTCTACACACATCAGAAAGACTATAGTGGCCTCAAATCACAACGGCCTGGAGGAAATAAAAAACCCCTTACTGTCTCTATTATCTCAGTTTCAGATTTTAATGGCAGAAAAGCACATGTCAGAACTAGTCAGATCTTCAGCACAAGGTCAGCAATAAACTTTTACTGCACAATTTTTCGTCTTGGTAAGCTACAGCATGTCTTCTAGCAAGAATCTAATATGATTAAGTATCTGCCAGTAACGGAAAAGTCCACTTGTTATTTACAAAGCTGCACTTTGAGTTTAGATTTATTCCATTGCTTTCTGTTTTAACACTTTTGAGGATGAACATATGCCCATGTGGATACACTCAACTTTTTAAACAGGACCTACCTTTCTCGGTTAATGTTATTTTTCCAGTAAACTGAACCCTTTAGCTTCTTCTAATCTCTTGATGCTGTGTACAGATACACATTACAGTCTCATTCAAAATGCTGACTGTGCAATGAAAAGCAGCAGCCTATTTTTTTGATGAAGGTGGCTGTCCCTCCATGATACACCATTGTGCAACCAGAATTCAGTGCTCCAAGATCAACAACAGAAAGGAATGTTTCAGTCATCATTCATCAGTAAGGAGGAATGTTTCAAAAGTAGTATAAAGGATGATCTATTTTTAGAGTAATATTTAAAGTCTTTTTGTGATGCATTTGAATGTTTCACACATTGAATTAGCAATAGGAAGCAGATGAGTTATTACTGTATTTCAAAAGACATTTTATCAAACATTAGCATGGTACTTTGTGCCACACAAGAGGATGATTAAAATATGTCTAAGATTATCTGTAAATAGTTGTTCTGACTTAATTTCAATGAACAGAAAGCAAATGTAAAATTACTTAGCATAAATCAATAAAATAAAGGGGAGTTTGCGTAACTGGTCCTGAATTACTAGACAGAAGCAGTTTGAAAGTAAAAACCAAAAAATTACTAGAAAGAAGATTGTGCAGAATGTCACAGATTTGTACACTAAAAAGGACTTGACCATACCACAGACTTGACTATTTTGAAATGAACTCAAATAATTTTAAAAAGGTTTTTATTTAGGCATTGCCAGTAATCAAGTGTCAGACCTAGGGAAAAGAAAAGCAACCAATACAAAGGGGACAACAGCAGAGTGATATCTGATGAAGACAGGAAACCCCAGCAATTAATTCTGTCACAAATACCTAAGCATTGCTAAGAAAACTGACAATATTTGCTAAAAATGTGACTATCTATATCACTGGGAATATGGGCAACCCAAAAGCATGAATTTCTTTCCTCAGACTCTTTAATAATTTGGTCTGGGGACAAATACATGCTCTGCAGTTTTGAAGACTGCACGAATGTACTTCAAAAGATACCATGAGAGCCTATCAAAAAGACAGAGCTACAGCAGGCATCCAAGCACTTGTTTACTTTTTTAATGGCTATAGCTCTTTACCTTTTGGGGACCCCAGTTTGAGATAAGAATTGAAATTTAAGAATTCATATGGCACATCAAAAACTAATATTTGTAGCCTATTAATCAAACTACAATGCAGCTGTCCATGATTTTATACCAAGCTTTCAAAGGTAAATCCAAGACAGAGCTCTCCTCAAGCCTGAAGAATAAACTTTACAAAACAGCAAAAGACAGGGTACTTTGCAGAAGCAGTAAGGCAAGAGACATTTCTAAATCTGAAAAGAAGTACTCTTTTAGGTTACATATCATCTATTCACAAGAGATTATGATAAAATGATTCATGTCTCCTACTACAGTATCCTACATTTCTTAGCAAGAGTTTTACCAACATCTCTACCAATGCAAAATTTAAGGTTAATACAACTTCTTTCTTTCACTAGTAAAGAGTTACAGATTAGAGTAACCAGGAAATAAGTGATCTTACCTAAAAATAAAATCCCATTACAAATTACATTTTTGTACCTAAAACAATTCCCCTCACACTTGCTGAACTTGAGCAGTATAACTGAGTGCTTATAGCCGCATACTGCAGAAGTTCAAAGATTAAGAACCTTGTTTCTCTAACAGATACGCTGGGAGCATGTCCATTTCTTAACTAAGAGAAGTCACAAAGGGAGAGGTGAGAGTTATTCTACTGATGAACAAAAAGAGTGCAGAGAAATAGGATAGAAAAATTTAATGAAAAAACACCGTCTAATTCAGTTGTTGTTAAACAAACTGTAAAGAATCTAGTTTAGATACTATGATCTCCTATCTCATCATGAACAGAGCACTGCCACCACTGAAAAGTCAACTTAAAATAAATATGCTAGATAATCACTGAACCAGCTAATTTCTTATTCTATTTTAGAGCCTTAGTTTTATGGATGTCAGCCAAAACCTGTCACATTTTCTGTGTTACCTGGTATAATAATAGATGGCTTCATCTATGAATCCTGTCACTTACTTTCAGTGTTCTAGTTGGAGTGCTTTTAAATGATAAATATTTAACAACAGTTTTATACAGAACAATTTCAAACTATATGTAATATAGGAATTAATTTTATAGTACAGCTTCTGTAACGGAGTGATTTATTTTTAAGGGAAACAGCACCAAAAATATTTCATTACTGAACCTAAAAAGACTTAGAGAGATCTTGTTTATTACCTGACTTAGCACAAGAAGCCGCATTTGAAAATGGCAATAGACATCCTTGGCTATGTTCACAAGAGCATTGAGTAGTTTGTTATGATACTACAAAGAATAACATTCAGTTTAAGATTGAGATAACCTTGCAGAGGACTAGATTTTTTTCATCACTTGCCACTTCTTTGCTTTCCCAGTGTCTACAAATATATTCTGTATGTAATGATTCTCATGTTTCAGGAACATAGGTGTATTCAGCAACTATCTATAGTTTAAAATTATATAAACAGTAATTTTTATAGCAGTTTTGGTACAGAAGGATCATAGAATATTATATTTAGTATCCGCAAGTAACACATGGGTTTTTCCAACTAGCCTACCTTACTTACTGTGTAATTTTTACAAATCTTTATTAATTCAACGTATTTTAATCCTTAACTTTTTAAAAAATGTGAATCTCACTATAAAAAATCCACTGTTCATCCTTTGGTCAAATAAAATATAACCCAGCAGTCCATGACAAAGTCCAAGTCTGTGGAAGTAAGCCAAGTGACAAAACAATTTAGAGAGATGAATTTTTACTTAAAGGTGAAAACTTCACAGTCAGGTACAGAAGTAACGTATACTAATCCATGTAATTCTAATACATACACAATCCTGCAATTAGTGGTGCTATTTTGTGTATATTCTGGAAAAAAAAACAAACAAACAACACAACAAAAAAACCCCAAACAACCCAAACCCCAACAAAATCCTCACAGAAGCTATAGGAAAGGAATCAAGCGTTATTTTCAACGAGGCATTGTCAATTACAGGCGACACAGCTCAGTGAAGCCTACAAAGACAATGCTTCAAAAGCAGCAGCATGACCTTCAGGCAACCTAACTTCTGTAGCAAACATCTATCTGAGTGAAAAGTTGAAATAAAAACACCTAATGAATGTCGATGTCTTCAGATGGAGACATTAAACACTGTTTCTGGTAGAAGTTAAAATCAAAGGGAAAATCTAAGTAAAACTATTCTGAGATTAATGTTAATGTGAGGACAAACACCAGCTGGAAGAATATATTCTACTGCTTTTAAAAATGTTTAAATATGGTCTTAAAATTTATCCCATTTCCCAACCTGTTCTGATACACTGGCAGTAAATATGGTTAAGATAACTGCAGAATGATGAAAAGGCAAAGGAGATCTTCAAGTGCATTAGTCAGTCTTTTTTTTCTTCTAAGTCTACCGAAGAAGAACTGGTAGTCAAAACAGAGAATCTACTGAAAAAACACTGAAATTTAATAAGTCATTTTAAAAAGCAAGCTATGTGATTAATGGAATGTAAATCTTTGAGCATGTTTAGATAATCAGGGATTGAAAGGGAAAAACAAAAAAAACCAACAGCTTCAAAATTTTTGATATTTTTCCTCGTATCTTGTAAGCCTTTGTGTCATGGTGTGCACACAGAAGAAATTGAGGACCATTCCCTTTTAGGATCTACACATGAAGATAACTGAGGACATGATGCAGGCTGGAGTCAGGCTAACAGGTTGACTTTTTGTTTTAAACCTATAACCCAAATGCGCATTTAACTGCCACAACTATAAAAAAAGCTGAGTGAATGGGCAACAACAGCTGTGAATGGTTTTATGTTTGCTAAATTGGAATGGTCATGGAGATAACATGGACTCCCATGCTAACAAAATTATCTCCTCACTCCTCTGAAGTACGACAAGTCATTTAAACAACTCTTGGTTTTTCATTTTAAACAGTGTAAAAAGAGAAAATAGCTTTGATCTGGTCTTGCAGTCAATTAATTGAACTGTGTGTGGATAGAGGTGGCAGGAGAGGGCAGCATAACTTCTCGTAATTGTAACCTGCTTTTTTTTTTTTTTTTTTTTTTTTTTAACTTGTTTGTCAGTCACCCTTCAGACAGGGAGATACTAATACTGGCCATGATAGATTGAGATGTGCTATTTGTGCTGTTTGCTGTCTAAAGCTAGATTAGTCTTTCTTCTTTATGTCCAACTGTGTCCAAAGTACAGTAGTAGGATCTTCATTACAGAAACCAAAACCAAACCCCAGAAAGTACTGCTACCACATAAGCTCTTCCCCCTATTATAATAGAATTCCAGTTTGAAATTTCTCATAGAGATATCTCCTGCAGCTTTCTCCCACCACACACTGATGGTACCAAGTTTCCTCTTACACTACTGTATCCCAGTCACTTTATCTGACTGTCTTTATCCACTGAAAAAGCAATTATACTGCAGAATCTGTGAAAAGAAAGTAGTTCCATAACTGTGCAATATAATTTCACCTATCAAGTTACTGGAAAGCAGTTCCATGAGCCTCAGGTCAACGCAACTTTCCTGATACAATATACAAAATTTATGAGTAGTTCTGGTAGTACTTAAAGCACGTTTTGTCATTCAGCTGTGACAGCATTTCTGATTTGAAAGACCAATATAGTGGCTTTACTTACCCTGGACTTGAGGGAACCTCCCCAATTTTCATCCGCATACCTCTAGGACAGCTCCTGCATAAAGCTGTAATAATAAACAGAAGCTGTTAATGGCATAACCCCCCCTAAATTACTAGTTTACTTACGGTGTGTTATTTGCTGAACTATTTTTGTTTGAGGAGACAATACGCTATTGTGTTGACGGTGACTACACACAAATAAGATACTAAATAGAACCACAATTCCAGACCTTATGCAACAACTGACTGTTCACTTGGGATACACGATCACTGTCATTCATTATATTAAAAATGTAAAAACAGGAAGACGATCATGAAAGCAAAGCTTCATTATTTTTTTTTAATGCAATTGGACATGTTTCAATGGGAATTATAGATTAGTAGTAGGAAAACTTTATTTCTTCCTCCCCAAAGATGTTAAGAAAGCCTCATTAAGTGAAATGTTTGTTTCCATTTTAAACCCAGCTGGGGCAGTGAAATACTGTTTATAATAAAGATAAGGCAATGACTTCAGACTTAGAATCATAGAATGTCTGGGCTGGAAGGGACCTCCAAAGGTCATTTAGTCCAACTCCCCTGCCCTAAGCCCGGACATCTCCAGCTAGATCAAACTACGCAAGGCTTTATCCAGCCTGATCTTGAAGGGATGGGGCCTCCACCACTTGTCTGGGCATCCTGTTCCAGTGGTCTACCGCCCACATACTGAAGAACTTTTTCCTAGCGTCTAACCTGAATCTACCCTTTTCTAGCTTAAACCCTTTTCTAGCTTAAACCCATTACCCCTCATCCTGTCACTACAAACCCTTGTGAATAGTCCCTCCCCTGACTTCTCAGTTCTGCTAACCATTGGGGGTTTATTGTAGTTTGCTGTGATTGCAGAAAGAGTACAGATCACAATAATTGGCCTTAGCTGGCTGCGCTAACCCCGATGCTTGCACTTAAGATGTCAATCACTTTGTCAGCTATGCAAGGTACTCAGATTCAACGTTCTTAAAGCAAAGTATAAGTTAATTTTAATCTTATGTAGTGTCTAAACTGAGAAAAAGCCAACTTGATCTTGTATACTGTCATGTTTTTAAACTTTTTGTAGCTTTTTTGGCAACATGCAATTGATTCTATAGTTTGCTGAATCTTAAATATAAATTAACAACAGATTTTTGGCTACTAAAGCAGAACTTCATACTGTACTTAGGCATTTTCCTTTTAAACACAGTTGTCAATACTGTATACCAAATCGCATCCTTCTAGCTGTGAAAGTCCACTGCTTATTGAGAAGCTGACAGAATGAGCTTCTATTAAAAAATTTTAATTCAATTTATTATCCTCTATAAACAACCTCTGCTTTCATTTTCTTTTAGACCGTGTTTGTTAGGAAAATAACAAATTATTGTTTTGCAAATTATCAATATGAAAATAACAAGTGCGCAAATCAGGACATGGAAAAATAAAACCTTACTGCAATGAAGTAAATTCACAGTTCATATTTTAAGTGAAATACAAATACACATAATTAAAAATAAACTTTCACTATGAAATACGACGAGTACTAACCCCTCTGAAAAAAGACTGATGTGTCATAAAAGCAAACCACACACAGTATGAAAGAAATCTCAAAGAATTTTATTAGCCCTTTGTCACCTATCTACGTAGCCATAATGGACAGACAGGAACACATCTTCATTTCAGATTATGAATATTATGAATTCAGTTTCAACTTAGTGCTTGCCTAAATACTATGAATTAGAACATAAGAAACACTGTAATCATTTGCAGGGAAATTACAACTTCTTTCCTGATGTGAACTCATCAGTAGTCATCATTTCCACAGGAACAGAACTAAAAATGTTACACTGCATTATCTGTTCAGAACAGCATCTCAAAAATTTGCTTAACTACATTTACATTTTCAACCAGACATTAAAGATAAAAACTAGTATTTAACTGTTAAAACCCACCAGAACTGCTATCAAACAATAATTGAGAGATCAAAAATACCAGATTTTTAAAAAGCTTTTTTTCACTGCTCAAATAAAGGTTTTAGTTTAAAAAGGCACTGATAAACAGCTCAGATACTAGCTTGCATAACTAACATTCCTCTGGACTTAAAACACAAAATAATTAGAGATGAGAGAAACATGGAATAGTGAGATTATAAGCTTCACTTGCCTTGTCTCTATTCATTATTCTTTAAAAAACATTCAAAAATTATATCAGCAATCCTAGATTTAGATACTCGCTTGTACACTCTCTAATGCACTAAACATTTATACTGTTTTTTTCTGATATTGACAGTTATCTGCATTTTTTCTTTCAAGCAGTTAGTATAAAGAAGTAGACAGGAACTAGATAGAAAAAGCCTATTTATTAACTGATTATTTTATGTATGTGTATAAAGAAGTAAGTACACTGAAATTTAGGACAATGATAAAATGAGTATTTTTCAATCCTTATTACTGCAAATTTATTTCTTCCTTTCAAACAAGGATTTCTATGGAACAAGATCCCTGTAGGAATCTAAACTATGTAAGACATCTTGTAATTACAAACCACTTCCAGTTTGTAACTCCTAGCTGATATCCAATGGAAGTAAAGTTTAACAAAGAAAACAGCTCAATCATTGATGTCTATATTTTGAACTTATAACTCTGCTGTAATTGACATCTAACTGTGCTGGTAAAAAAAAAGTTCAGATTCATGTTGTGACAAACAGCTGCTCTCTAGATGGCTGGACAAGAAAAAAGAAAAATCAATTGGTTTCATTTATAACTCCAGACAAAGGTGTCTTTTGCAAGAAACACAGGTTTATTTCCATCACTTGGTCCAGAACAAAAGCATACTTGTTAATATCTACCATCTCATCACGTCCAGAGCAGATGCCCTCCAAACCTCCCTGTCAAGGCATTTACTGTGTTCAAGTATTACTAAGAATGACATGTATCACCCAGTGTGGAGGCATACAAACATGACGAGTCAGTTCATCACACAATGCTTAACTCATAAGATAGTTCATTAAAATAATGCTTCACTTGTTTTAGCGCTCATGAAAGTGAGTTTAGTACTTTGAAATGGAATGAAATAGAGACTCTCTAAACTATTATTAGTGTCCATTTTAACATCTAAAACAAGTGCTGTTATGATTTCCAGGCTGATTCATGTCTGCATCTATAAAAATAGCTTTGTTTAAAACATTGTCACAGTATGATTTCTGAGGACATTGTGACAAAATCTGAACTTTTCCCTCATCTTTTACAAAGCATCAACTTGAATTAAATTTAATTTAATTCAAAATACTTTGTAAGCACCAGAATGTGTTGTAATAGTTCATGCTGATGTAGTGAAGATGGCTCTTCACAACTGAGAGGAGGAAAACCACACTATCAGTCATGTCTGCTTCAATGATTTAAGAGTGATCATTATAACAGAATAAGTCACCGTTTACACAAGAACAGCGTTAGATAAAAATATGTATTGTAAAAATAATTGTTCCAGCAACTAAAAACAAGGAACCTCAATTGAAAAAACACTTCACCTGTTATTGGGAAAGGAATTTAAGTAATTTCTGCAAGACCAAATTCCAGCTTTATTTATAAACAGACACACTATTGCTATCACAATTGTTCATGGTGAAAACTCCAAAAGAAAAATCACATTCCTGAATCCTGCTATGAAGCTGCTAATGTTTAAAACCAAATAGGAATTCAGATCAAACCAAATTGAAAGAAATGGTACTTCACAGAGGTTTCTCCTTGATCATAATAAAATGGTGTTAGAGCAAAGAGGACAAAAATAGTTTTGTAAGGGAAGATAAATTATCTCTAATTTTACTTCTACAGCACCTATACTTTGCACACTAGTTTCTTCTCACTACTGACTAGACTTGACCCTGCAGAGGTGACAAAGTCACTCGAACTGGATTTGTACAGCTGTGTGCAACAAGATGAAAAAAAAAAAAGGTCCCATCACGTCTTCACACATGCAATGGAACAGGCTGTTAAGATAAAGGCACACAATGATGAGCAGCTATCTCAGGTTATCCCGATTCCCTCCCATAGCTGCGTATTTTCCTCTCCTAATATCAAACAGTTTAAAAAGAAGTTAAGCTCTGAGAACAAGCAGTAAAACACAGCTTATGACTACTGCTAAAACTCTGGAATTTTCACTCACCTCAGGTATAAGACAATCTTCCACTAAATAATTACCAACAACTAATTTCTTTCCAATGCAAACAATTTTTTTTTTTATGAAATTCACAGTAATTTTGACTTAATATTACTGTATGAGAAGATCTGCTAAAGAAAGCTCCTCATCCCCTATCAACTTGTAATATCATTTTACCTCAAAGCCAGGAAAGTACTACTGGCCAAAGCTGCTTGGTATGTGCAGACTGAGATTGTTTTAAGATAGGGTGCACGATCTCTTTTTTGAAAGGCATGCAAGTTAATTTTTCGTGTGTCCCATTCACCTTGTAAGCAAAACAATGAATTAATAATTAATATTTGTTCTTCTGAGAAACAAAGTCACAAAGAAAAGAGCTTTTGGTACAAGTTTCCTCTGCTCTTTCCTAAACACTTAAGACTACCAACTCACTTGTTACTTTTACTAGGAAACTAGATTAGTTAAAATAAACAGACACAAATTGACATATCAACTATAAAACACTTTCCCTTCTGCGGGGGAGAGAATGCAGGGTATTCGTATGGATAGGAGTATAGGAGTTTTCAAAATCACTCTAGTCTTCCCTGGAGACAGAAAATGAGCAAGAATCTGTGGGTCAACAGAGAGCAGTCAGAAAGCCCCACTGCCAGGAACATTATGAATTACTGTTCTAAACACAGAAAGCCAATAAAGTCATTGCTATACACACACATCTTTCAGACCTGATGTCATCAGTAAATTTAGCCACACAGAAACTGCTCCCATTCATAACTCATTATCCTGTGAAGGGAGATGTCGGACTCTAAATAAAGAGTTTGGAAACAAAGAGTCAAACAGTCAAAAAACAGTTATCTGAATTAGTGTTATGCCTGTGCTATGTGTTACAGGCAAATTCCTCTGAAGAAAGCTGAAGCAGCATCTAAGCTCTCATTCATCTGCAGGGAAGGAAACTACAACTGAATGTAAGGCTGAAAAAAAGTCACAATATGGATGTTTAAACACTGAAATAATTTACTTGTAAAGGTTGTAGAATCTGTATCCTTGGAGATCTTCAGGACTTTTGAGCAGGAAAGTCAACTTTTTCGTCAGTGCGTATGTAAAATGTTTGTGTCACCCATCTAAGTGTTTTAGCTTTAGCGTGAAACAATCTCTTCTTTGCAGTATTATGTAAATATTTTTTCTTTTTAAATCCAACAGCCACCAAAAAGCTTCAAAACAACTTCCCCTCCTGGCAGATTTTTTTTTTTGTTAACTCTGCTCTCTCAAATAATTTGGTGTAAGGTCATGTGACCAAAAGATATGGCACACGGGTGAGAGAGAAAACTCAGATGCTCAGCGACCGTCAGCTGTAGACCCCTGGAGCTGCAGCATTGGTTAGGGGATGTGAATGCCCCCTGTATCCCAGTGGGGGTGGGGGCGGGGGCAGAGTAGAACAGAGGACAGCAACAGAAAAAGGGCTCCTATGTACAGGCTAGCCCTTGGACCTAGTGGACACAATTACAAAAGAAAAGGCAGAAACAAAGTCAAGAGTCTGAGTTCCAGTTTTGCCACATATCGTCCAATTACCTTTGCTATCTAGCCACCTCCTTACCTCTAGAAGCAGAACCTCAGAACCTGTACTTTTATTACAGAAGAAATGTCAAAAGAGTTGCAAAGAAAACACTGCAAACAGAACCCATCAACTAATTATTTGAGTTTACACATTTAATTTGGGGGCTTGTACTTTTGGAAGTTGTTTTGACAAATGTAGAGTCAAATGCCAGTATTTTATCCAGAATGAAGGTCAGACTTAATCAGCTAAACTTAGTCCATTAGCCAGCACAGAGGCGCAGCAACAACTTTACCTCATATTTAGCAAATGCACATTTATAATTTCCTTAACCTTTCTTTTTTCAGTGCTAAGACCAGCAAGAGGTCTTCCACAGGTAAGGTCTGCTCTGCTACAGTCAGATAATGATTTTTATCTTAGTTTATCTGACAGATGAACCTTTGGTGAATCTGATCCAAACAAAAGATGGTAAATTTCTGTCTTAGGCATTGACTAGATAGCTACACCTTCCTTATCTGGGACACTAATCTTTGTCAACGTTAATTCTCCCTGCTGATAACATCACATACAGAAGGAAGGAAAAGAGTGTACATGGTAAAGTTCTTGAGAAGGACATCCACTTCAGCACTTTGTTAGCACAAAGAATGGCTGTGCATAATATTTGGAAGTGGCAGTACTCTGATAAGAGACTTTCCCAACTAAAGAGAACACAATCATCTCAATTCCCCAACTTTCCTATCAATATTCCCCATAAAAATATTCCTCTGGAACGCTTTTAGTTAAAAGCAAACTTTGAAGGGGGATCATTTGACATATTAGCTTTAATTACAGCGTTCTGATTATTTACTTGAGTGTTAAATAAAATATGTTGTCACTGAATTATGCTGTTTTTAAAAGCCATACTTGGTAAAAATAATGAACATGAATAATTCTTATGTAGCATGTTAGAAATAAGGAATACAGCTATGTAAAAGCACAATTTGACTTTTTACAAAGCTGACAAAGGATTTTACAGAACACATCAAAAGACAAAAAAAGCTTTAGGTTTTGAGAAATGGCTACAAGTAAACTAGAATTCTAATTCTTTTATACAAGTATTGGTATGACTTATGTTACACCACTGAGATGTCAATGACTTCTAAGTAGTTCTCTATTTTTACCTGCATTAAAAACCAAGAGATGAGACTGCTTCATTGGAACTATTCATATCAAGAGCCTCTGGCAGAACAACCAGGCAGCCAACAGTAATTTTTGAGTGTGGCACTTTAATTAGTGAAAGGAAAAGAAAAAAAAAAAAAACAAACCTGCAAAATGAAACTAAATTGGGTCACACAGGAGTAGCCTAAAGCATTAAAAGCATTTCAGGTTAGTCTAATTTCAGTAATTACTGTGAGTTTTGTAAGCTACTTTGAGTTTTAAAAAGTATGTCTGAACAAGAATGTCACCTTATCCCACCTCATAATTCAGAACAGTGCATGTGGAGTTTTTAGAGAGATAGCAATTTATTTTTTTAATTAAAAGTGGCACACAGTCATAATTACAGTGGACATGTTTATTACTAATATTCCACTAAATACTTATTTAATTTCGTGGAGGGGGGTAACGCTAACTCCACTCAAAGAACTGGTTTTGAGTTATGGTCAAACTACATCATAAGGAGACTATAAGTATTACCCATTAGAATTAAAATAACCTGTTCTGAGCAACAGTTCCTGCATATTTGTGTGTCTCCTTCCCTACAACGTTTAAAGGCCTGAGTGACAATTTAGTTGTGAGTGACAGATAAGGTAGACTACAGAAAAACTGAATTTGTATAGGCACAAACTTTTAGTGAAATTAAGAGCCATTTTTTCTTCAGATTAGACCGGGCTGGATATTTGCAGCTGTTTATTACATTAAGGGCTAAATAGGTGTAAGTCACTCTTCTTTTGTGTACCATCCCTCAACTCTGTATTTTTCACCCATAAAAACCTCTCATCATTTGTCTGAAACTGTGCAGAAGCAGGTGGCTGCCGTGGAAGAAGGGGTCAGAGCCTAGGCTTCACTGTCAACAAACTAGAAGTCTTGTGGTTTGCAGTGTTGAAACAGGCTGAATCATTCATGCCTTAAAATGACTTCCCCTTAAAATGACTTCCCACAGTTTTGAGGACCTGGGAGGAAAAGAACCTCAGTGTGATGCAGTGAAAACATGATATCATCTTCCCACAGAAATGTCAAAGTTAAGTACAGCACCAGTCCCAACACGACAAGCAGGGCACAGGTCTGCGCCACGCGTTCTGATCCATCTCGCTGTAACGAAGACACGCATACCTGGCTGGCCAGTGAAAATCCCTAATATGACTGTAGGAAAGATTCCTCTGCTGAGGTTTGGCTTTTCTCCCCACTTTCCAGAGTGTTTTAGGACACATTCTTTGGATTTTCTCTCCAGTCGGTTCTCGGTTTTCAACATTTTTCAAAATGTTCAGAAAACACAATATTGACTAAAGGTTACCAAATACCACAGTTTTCTAAATCTCACCCATTCTGCTTATCTCCAGCTAATGGAGTTATGTCCATATGCTTGCATTACCTTTCAAACAGCAGTTATAAGTACTGAAAATTATTTTAGGTTCAGGTAGGATGTAGAATGAGGATCTGAATGTAAAGTAACCGTAAGAAGAGCTTTAAGATTTTTTGAAAAATAGCCAAAGTTTAAGCTGCTCACGTTTACTTCAGGTTGGTATTCCATAATCCTTTAATGTCAAAATGAAAGGAAACTTTTTAATTAACTGGTGCAGGAAGAATGTCAAGTTGGAAACCTCCTCTCTCACAGCACAATAATCCACGTCAAGTTTCTGAAATATTTCAGTTGCTTATATTGTTACATCTGGTACAAATCCAGTGAAAAATAATCCCAAATTTCTCATTATCTTAGTAATGCAGAAGCCAGATACTCCAATGAATTATTAAACCGTGCTTTGACGGCTTATCGCGTTTTGACAACCTTGAGTACATACACAAGAAAGTTGCTAAGAAATCTCAGGATTTTAGACGGTTTTGCTTAAAATTGAGTTGAGCAGTTGTCCATCTCTACATAACTTTAAAAGTATGCATAAAGACTTTTGTATCATTATATTTGCTTTGTTTTACATTAGAAATAGTGTACGATAGACACATGCAATATTTAATCTGACAACTTATCACCTAAATGGTCCATTTTCATATGTCAAATTTTCTGGCCAGCTTTTGCTTACAGCTGATGTCATGTTATCCAATTCACTGAACTCCATAACATTACAAAATGACAAACACTTGACAGCAGAAATTTAAAATGTTGAAGTTCAACACATCTTAGTGAGCAAAACATATTTCAAAACGACATTTAGAAATACTGATGACTTTTAAGGGTTGCAGCAATCCTGCAGAGTGCAATTGTAAAATTTAATCTATCACAAATTTCGTCAGAGCTGATTCTTAAAATCAGTTTGGCTTTTGACACACATATTTTGCTGATATAAATCTAAGACTACAATACACAATTAATGGAATATGCTTATAGCTATGCCTGAAATGATCACACAGCATAAGTGAAGCTGCAGATGGAGTGTGGCTATTTTCAGCTACTGCAAAATATGGACAATCTCTCCTGCTACTACAATTTCACGCACAGTTAGCTTCACCTCCATTTCATCCTTCTATGTTTTACACACCAGCAGCACTCTGCATCTGACAGACTGAATCTTAAAACTTGCAGCTGTCTAAAGCAATACTGTTTAAGCTAGCTTCCGAATTAGTAAGAAAGCCAATACGATTTTTTTTTCCATTTTACCCACAGTACCAATATGGAGTAATTAAAATATCTCACTGGACAGGTGTCAGCAGAAGTTAAGAGCAAGACAAATACTGAGCAGAAGGAGCACCTCACAGCTATTTTCCACAATGTCAATTCACAGAATATTGGACCAGTAACAAGACCAGAATTAATAAACATCTTCCAAGGATATGAAACACTTGATATCTGTAAACATCTCATTTGAAGTTGCAGTGATGCTGTTCAGCACAAAGTATTTTTAGAACTGGGCATATTTCACAGCTCATTTCTGAAAAGTAACAAGGATATGTAAAAATTCTCTAAAACTCAGGCACAATTCATGCAATAAACTATCTCTTGCTTTCTCTATTTCCAAAACTTGCCAAATATGTCTAAGACGAATTTACTTAAAATCCGGAAGCCTGCCTTGGAATTCTTGTAGTTTACAAGTCTATAGCACAGACCACAAACGTGCAGTGCCGCATGGTGGGAACAAATATCTGCTCACAAAATGAACAAGCTAGGTCATATACTAGAACCATGGTTCAGAAAAACATACTCATCTACTTTGAGGATGATGGTCAGGCATGTAGTCACAGAATTAGCAAAACCCAGAGCACCTCTGCTCTAGAACTCAGTAACACATAACATTGCTAATCAGCAAGTCAGACATCTTGCATCCAGATGCAGGTTTTAGAGCAAGATTTAAAAAAATTCTTCAAGCAAGAGGGTAGGAAAACAGCTTTTAAGATTTTTAACATCCATTCACTCTCAACTATCAAATTTTCATTTGAAAGATTGCTATTATAATCTGAAAACATTAGGCAGAATGAAAAAATAAAGCAAAAGGTGGCATTCAGTTTTTCTATTCTATACATGTATCATGAAAATACTACTTTAGTGAGAAGCTGAAATAAATTAGCTTGTTAATTTTCATGTAAGAATAAAATCGTAAACTCAGTTACAGACACTTATTACAACCAGCACTATGTTAAAACAAGTCAATCCACAATGTGATGATTCTGAATACAGTTTGTTAGGATAATATCTGTGGCCAGTTCTCCCAACACTGATTTTCCACTGGCTACGAGTTAAAAAAAAAAAAAAAAAAAATTCAAAAATATTAACAAATCCAGAATATACATTTCTAAGCAGTGGTATGGTATAAAAAAAAAAAAATCACCTTCTAAAACTTCATTAAAAAGAATATTAGAAATGATGCTGTAATCTAGCACTCAACCATATAACCATCATGTTAGAGCAATGCAATATTTCTATTCACACACAGAGTATGGAAAGCCTGCATTCAAAGCTGGCCATGAAAAAGCATGAAAATAGTATCATAATCATTCCTATAACTCAAGCTGATACTTAACATGCTAGCTCCAAATCTCAAGTATAACTTGTATTAATTTTTTTCCAAAATGTCACAGAAGAAAAGAGAAAATTATGATCAAGATGTACATTGAATTGTGCTATAGCTACAAATTGTTCACACCTACTACAAAGCACAAGCAGAAAATTAAATTGGGTAAACGAACACAAACAGATTTAAAAAAACAACTTATAATTTATAATCTCTTAGTTGCAAGGAGTATACAACAAATCTGGTTCACTGTGAAGGGACTGAATGACCTTCAGACCCCACCCAGTCCTATGCTTTTTATTCTACTCCATTCGGCATGACTACAATAGAAAATGTTTTAAGACTAAAAATACTTACAATGTAAAGCCCTGACCACAGAATGGCATTTTATTAGTGTTTACACAAGAATTGCAATTATCCACCTGGTGAGATCTAGGTCTGATTCAGGATAATTAGTAAAATATCCATCGATTTAAATTTTGTTGTTCGATCCAACTTTTATTAATGCATTGTTTAGAACACAAACTTACATCCCTGAGTATATTACTGATAAATTGGCAAAGACAGATTTTTCCATTTTCTAGAGACAAACTTTAATTTACAAGATTCATATATCTAGCAAAGAAAAAGTCCTAAATATCAAGTCCCATAATGATTGTACTGAAATATTGCTACAAGCATTCTTTTGTCAATATATGAAAGAGTGCAATTTACAGTCTTACCTCTTACCTTAGTAGTCTCTCAATATTAAGGAACTATTAATTATAAACTCTCTGCAAATCTCAAGCACTTGTTTCTTGATATTTAATATATTATACCTAATAGTGTAATCAGTGATTTTGTTAAAAATTCCAGGCAGATTTTTTAAAATATTATGCTGAACTTAATTGACAGGAGAAACGTGTCAGATTTTGTCCTTAATATCGTGTTGTTAATTAATTAGCTTGCTCCTAGCCATCAAATATAATTTCAGCATCTCTTCTCCTTGAAATCTCTGCTTTCCTGACAGTCGACTGTTCTTCAATGTATTCTAGGGTAGTCGTAAACTACAATGTATTTGAAAGCACGTCTTCTTTTCATGACTCTAGGAATTCTTCCTTGCTGTTGTACCTCAAGCAAGACAGGTATTACTTCAGATAAAGGAAAGGTTTTGCCTTAGCCTAACTGACTGAAGCACAGCATGGGCTCTGAGGAAGATCATCACTCGTACTTGTAGCGGTTAGAGCCTCGCTGCTCCCGCTGCTGCAGCAGGGAGCTGAGCAGTCCTGCTTCTGTCATGGTCCTGCCACTCCAGGACAGACCCGCCGGCTGCACCAGCCTCTTGTCCCTCAGGAGGGAGCGGAGCTCCCCTGGGTACTGCACTGTGGGTCAGTGGCCACGCGGTAGCTGCGCCCAACAACACCGCTCTCCTCGTCCTGTTTTTTTGCCCTCTTCAACTTCCACACTTCTTTCGATTTAAAGAAGCTGGACATAGTTCCCATCAGTCACTTCACAGTAGAGAAGGGCTGTCACAGAACCAAAGGATCCTCTGCTTACACAGGGACGTTATTTCAGAGCAGTATGGCACATATGCAAGTCTATACCCTGTGTACATTAGACTACCAGGAAACACTGCATTCTCCTCTTGAGATTATAAACCACATTCTCATATATTTTTAAAGTTAAGCATTTCATAAACATAACGTGTTAAATTATTGTACAAAGGACTTGGTCCAAAACCCACCTTTCTGGTTTCCAACTGAGCTTCTTCTTGGCAGCACTGCCTGCAAAATGGATCCAACTGATTCAGATTGAACTGTCCAAGAAGGTTGCAAGAACTGCATAGCAAGTTACTGGAGAATCCCAGCTCTCTGCAAGCTTCTGATGACACCTGCGCTCCGTATACACTTATCTGAAAATCAATACAATGTCATACTTTACTATTAAATTAGTTGTACAAAAAAGGGAATATTATAAATGCTTTAACGATTAGGAAGAACAACTAAATCTCTTGTGACTGCTTTAAGCCCAATGGTCTGCAAAACTGAGTGCAAAACACCACCTTACTTTGAGCAATGGTATTAAACTAGTAGTGAATTCTAGACACTCATATTATGAATATTTCAAGGTATCAGACCTGCAAAAATTTCCTTTTATGTACACTGCTGACAACCCTACTGTTCTCCTATTGCTAGCTCCAAATGAAAAAAAAAAAAAAGCCCAAACATAATGAACCAAATGAAACACACATGGCCACAGATCTCTAAGGCCACCTCTTTCAAAACAACTTCAGTAAATTTTGTATCACCAGAAACACACTTGGAAAATAAATATTAACGACTAAGCTTGGGAAAAGCACAAGCAGGGACTGATGAAATGGATCAAACTGCTCAAGAAGGTATAAAATGAGGATTTTAATTTCGTGTTTGCATTAATGTTACAAGAAAATTGCATACCAAATGTGGAAGTGCAGATAAAACCTCACAACTCTGATTTACTAGTCATAGATTAAAATAGGCAGCTCAATTACGTGGCTTCTATGTATAACACCAGTTCTGCTTTTAGTTAGTAAAATTGTTTTGGCTGCTCATTATCTCAGCACTTCAACGATATTTGGTTATTGTTTTCACATTCCCACTTCCCTACCCCGGGTCTTTTCACACCCTCGCTTAAAACCTTCCCTTCCAGCTGCATGCTAGTGGGGGAGCAAGAGCGGAAACTAAGAAAGAGGAGAAAGGAGGCAGTTTCCCCAGAGGCTTCCCAGCCCAAGTGAAAGACCTTGGGGAAAACCCACAACACCTAAACCACCAACAAAGCAATCAGTAAGCACCTCTGTGTCCAGAGAAGAGTAATATGATACCAGCAAACTGGACTGCATGGTAACAGACAAAGAGTCAGAAGAATTACGCTGGGCCAAACAGAAAAATAATGAATAAAAACTATTTGTACTTCAGCAAATCAGACTTCACATTCACCCATCATTTAATATATACATTATACCCAAGTAAGGTGGATACAAAACCCACTTCTTCCCCTAATGTGGCCAACCTATACCTAATGGAAAGCCATGTCACTGATGTGACAAACAGGAAATGTTATAGATTAAGGATTGGTACAAAATATTAGGTGCCTCATTATTCTGTTTCTCTGTATCTGCTAAAATGTTAAGAGTGTGAACACAAAAACACACAGAAAATTATTTTGAAATTGTTATTCTGTCAGGCAGAAAACAATTTTTCTTCTTCCTACAGGGCAACGCTATAGAACAACAGCAGGCAAGCAAAAATGGAACCCTGTTCTACTGGAATCATCTACTACTTATCCTTTCTGGGGGATACTGGCAATAAGAAATATAGCATCACCCCCACAGTACAAAAAAATCTGAGGAGGATGCCAAACACTGTGAAAGCGACCTTTCAATTACTGTTCACTTATTAAATTAACAATGGTGTCAGTAGCTACAACAGTTTTCTTGCATCTTGCTACTTGCTGTCCATCCCTTCATGCTTTATTCTCATCTTTTCTTCACTTTTGAATCTGCTCACCTCGAAGCAAAAATGGTATTACTGGCATTATCATTTTGCCTCTCCAGCAACACTTCCCACAGCTCCCAGGAGAGCTCTAGAGCACCTGCATATATAAGGCAAATACTCCCCTATTTTTGGAGAGAACCAACAGAGAAACAAACAGTGTATGAGTGCAAGTAATTTACGTTACAAGAGAATTCCCCAGTGAGGGAATTCTGGTTACACAGTACTCAAACCAGCTTCAGAATAAGACCATAGGGAGGAGAAAGAGGAAGAGGAAAAAAGAGATACTGGCTCTCCCTAGTAATTTTCATCAATTTTTAGGGCTGTAACTATAGCACAAACCCAAAATAATAAGTATACTACTAATAATAAATGTCTCTGTTTAGGATTAGAAAAGAACTCTCACATTTCAGAAGCTAATTTCCCATCGGAACAAGGTAATTTCAGTTACTTCGCCAGCAACACGCCTCATTGCAGCAGCCTTTAAAGGCTCTCCACAAGTACACGTTACACGGCTGCTCGGCTTTCGCATCAGCAAGTTTAACATATTACAGCTAATGCAGCATCGATACAAATTGCTTTAGGACGTACTGAATCGGTATCACGAACAAAACATTTTAACGTGTCTTTTCTGTAACGTCCTGTCACCGGCGCTGAAGTGGGTCAGAACTTCAAGGGCAGCAGGTACACCGAAACAGGGAAAGCTGACACCTGCCTGCGAAACCTGTATGTAGGGCCAGCCTTCACCGCCCAGCTGCCGCTGGGAAATCCAGCCGCCCAGCTTCGCTTCCAAACCTGCTCTCAGCCTCGGTGTGAAGAGTAACCGGGCTCGGGGGCTTTATAACGAGACACAAACCCCATTAAAAATACGCGAGGAAGCCCGTTTATTTAAACACCCAGTCGCCACGTTTCCCGATCTAACGGGGCAAACCGGGGCCGAGGCGAGGGACAAGGCGGAGAGGGGGTTAGGCTTCAAACCGCGGCTGTCGCGGCCTGGCAAAGCACAGCAGCGACAACAGGACTGGGGAGAGCAGAAGCGGAGAACAGCCTCCGACACAGCGAGCGAAGCGGCAGCGGCGGGAAAAGCACGGCGCGACGGCCCGTGGATGGGCAGGGCAGGGCAGGGCA
>NW_008626246.1:0-36000 GCF_000691845.1 Merops nubicus
CGAGCGCGGCCTTTCGCTTTCTGTCCTCAGGCTGCCTCTGCACAGCTCGCTACCCACTCAGCCAGGCACACGTGGTGTCGTGCCCCTTCACCACTGAGGATAAAATGCATTTTAGCACTCCTGATTTCACCACCCTAAGGACTTCGTCGTTACAGCCTACTTTTACACCAGTGATTCCTTCTCTCCTTTCTCTCCCTCGCTGACTTCCCTCTTTAACATCAGAAGGATGCTAGGAACATTTCCTGACCTTTTGTGCCTTCGGTAATATGAGAGTATAGAAACAATAACAGCTGGAAGAAGGCCCAGATGCAATAGCTCAAAAAAATGTGCCTCTGCACGGTCCATGTGGCTTTTTCTGCACAGCACTGTGCTGGACTGCGCACCCCAGGCCAGCCCCAGGCCATCCTCTGGCAGGACAGTGAAGCACAGTCAAAGGTGACACGTCCCCTCCCACGTACAACCAATCTCCATGGATGCAGCTCACTTCAGAGCATCCAGTGTGAATGCCAGGAGCCATCCTGGAGTGACTTCTCTCCCAACACCGTGGCTGCGAGCTGGTGTGTGACAACTTGCTGACGGGATGGGGCTTACTCTCCTCTGCCAGTCACAAGGGCATACAGACAACCTTGAAATGCTGCCAGCCACAACGTCAGTAGCCCTGTCCCAAGCTATGCTGTAGCCTGCATGGGCAGCCCTGAGCTGGTTTTGTACGAGCTCACTGTGGCACAGCCTGGAAGTGTCCCAGGAGAGCAGGACGGAGCTCTCTGTGACCGCCTGCCTGGCTGATTGTCTGCAGCTCCAAGCAGCTGAAACACAACTGTGAGGTGCAATGGCTACACCCAGTTTGATACCCAGCTCAGGGCTAGCTCAGGCACAGCTAAAAGCGTGCCTTCAGAGAGGAGGACAAACCCAGCACCTTGCGCAGCTATTCCCCTGCACACCCCTTCCTCCCCCTTCCACTCGCTGCAGAACAAAATCACTGAGTACAGTGCACACAGGCAAGAAACATAATTACACACACACACTATCTTGAGCCCTTCATAATTACATTTTAAATTGGTTTACTCAGAATCCTTTCAGGTAATCATTTTCACCCAACTCTAATCAACTCTAAGCACTAAAATAAATACAACAGCATCTTTTCCTGATGTTGCCCTTCTCTTCTGCCTTAAGCCCCCATGCTCCAGTTTGTCGGGCATCAGGAATTTGAATATGGCAAGTTTTAGGTTCAACTTTCATTATGAGCGAGCACCAGACTTTCATTCTAAGCCACCAAAATGCACTGCCAAAATTCACACATGCAAACCAGTGGTTGCTTCCCTCTCTGTGGAATCCCACAAATATTTTACTCAATTTCAGTTGCTATGCCTCTGGATATCACATAAATGTATGGCTGAAACACAATGCAGAAACTCAATGCAAACTGATGCCTGATTCTCATTCAGAATCAGAAATTAGCTTACTTTCCCTTAAAACTGAGCCTGAACTTATGATGGCTAAGCTCAGTCTGCACCAAGGGAAACAGTTCACAGTTTCTTGCTTGCTATGTGAATGTTCTTACACACGCAACTGTAAAATCTGCATTTTCATGAGCAAGTCAGCATTTCTTCAAGTTTTCTCTGGCCTATACTTGCCTGCAGCTTGCATTCACAGTTTGGGAAAGGAGGCTTGAAAATTCAGCCTCGTCTTCAGCTTGACTCACCAGATCTGTGCATTTCCCACATCCTTCTAGTTGCCCTTCATGACACGACCAGTATCTCTCTCCTTCACCTTTCCAGGTGAACCTTGTGTTGGCTGGAGCCAGGCTGCTGGTGTAAAACCTTCAGGGCTGCTAAGGAGAAGGGCAGTCATTTTCCCTTTGTTCACATGCACCCTTAATAACTCTCAGCAGCGCAGCACTGTGAATCCAGCTCTCGGCAAAGCTTTAATAGCAAAGCTGAAGGTGTGAAGCTTCATTACCTTTAAAATATACTACACATTTCTGCATATTCACTGGTATACATAATGCTCCATCTTACAGCACAGAGTGCTTTCCAGCCACTGAGCTCACTGCTTTATTCATACTAAGGAATTAAGGTTCCCAGAACTCTGTAACATCAGCTGCTATTTTAACCTGCCCTTTGTGGGTGGTGAGGGAGAAACCAAGAGGTTAACTGCTTTGACAGAGGGCTCAGCATGGGCACCATCATCCACCCCCACATGGCTGTCTACGATAAAACCCAGAAGGGGTGTCCTGGTCCTTAATGCCAATTTTTGAGGTTTCACTGGTCTGGGGGAAGGTGGGATGAGAGGTGGATTGCTGTGCTCCAGAGACAGAAAAACATGTCAGTATTGTAATCACTGGACAGAAAAACAAGGAAGGAGGAAATTAAGCTTTAAAAAGCCTTTTTTTTTTTTTTCTGTCCACATCATGAGGCACATCACCTGCTACCAGCTGGCTCACAGGGATCATTTGCCCTTGGGCTTTGCCTCCTCTCACCACATGTCCTCCTCAAGCAGCTGTGACCACATCACACTCCCCTCAGCACTGACTCTCACTCCCTGCCTCTCTGAAGGACCTGAGCAAGCTATTTGCCCTCAGTCAACTCTTGTTTATGGGTTCTGATACAAAAGACAAGTGTTCATATGGCATACTGTATCTAGGAAAATGTCATGCTTCATACATTCAGTTATCAACCACTATGCCAAGTGCTTTATGTTATCTACAAAAAGCAGACTTCAGAGGGAAATGAACTACGACAAATCAAAGTCTATTACTGAGAAAGAGAGGAGAGTTTTAAGCCAGGCTTGCAGCGTTCTTCCAGCTGCATAACTTTCTAAATAACTTTACCCAGCTGAAAAGTCAATAAATGGTCACCCAGTTGCAATCAAAAATAACTCACCTGCTTTTACCTAGAAGGGCTTTTCTAAGGCCCTTGGGGCAAAAGATCCCACGTACAACTGCAGCGGATTGCAGCGCGAAGGTTCAGAGACAGCAGCAAGAGGGTGAAAAACATCCCATAGCCCAACAGCATCAGGGAGGCAGCAATGAGAAAGTCCCACTCATCCCACCCGATGTCTTCAGACGGCACTGCCACCCACCTCCATCCTCAAAGCAGGGCAGCTCTTAGGCTTACGCTCCTAGACACACACCCAGGGCTGAGCACTGCTGCGAGTGACTGCTCAGCAGGACACAGAGGTAACAGGCACAGCTCCAGCCCTCATTCACTACAAGGAATTCAGTACTCCACAACCGTCCTGGTATTTCCCATCTTATTTATACAGCAGCACCTGGGTCAAAGTGTGAGGATTTCACTTGCATACTCAATAGCTGCTCCCTACCTGCAGGACAGTTTTCCTGCAGCCACTTCTACAACAGGTTTGAGCCCTTGCATGGAAGCAGAGGATAAGCAGGTCTATCCACCAGTTACCTCTGTAGCCAAGTTCATGGTCACCACCTAAAAAATAATCCAGATATTTTTGTCATAGTACAAAACAGTCTGGTCCTGGTTCATAGGAATTAAATGAATGGGATTTTATTTTTTCTAATCTTGATGCTAGAAGACTGAAACCCACTCAATAAGGTGACTTTGAAATATGCCAGCTCTTTTGGAGTTGAAGGAACGGGATGTGAAATTCAGAAATCAAAACTCAGTCCAAGCTTTATAGCTGCTTGTTTGTACTGGGTTGAGACAAAAACGGGGGCCTAGATTCATTAAAACTTTGCTGGTTTGGACTTTGGACTTGCCTCTGGATTTGACAGTGTGGGTGTACATATATCAGTGGTGAGGAAATTACAATAGGAAATTAAAGGCACTAACACACAAATCTGCAGCCAGTAAGAACAATAAAGAGGAACTGTTTAAATGTATCAGGAACAAACAAAATCCTAACAATGGGATAGCTCCACAGCTAGATAGGAATCTCAGAATTGTCAGTCATGATTCATAAAAGCAGAAGTATTCAATAAATATTTCAGGTTTGTATTTGGAAAGTAGCAAGATGATGTATTTTTATCTCTCAGCGATAAGGAAACACTTTCTATTCCATCAGTTACTTAGAGGAAAGTTAAACAGCAGCTATCAAAATTGAACATTTTTCAATCAGCAGCACTTGGTAAGTTGCACCCAGCATATTAAACAAATGTGCCAAAGAGTTCTCAAAAATGTTCATGTTGATTTTTTGCATATCCTAGACCACTGGAGAACTTCCAAAAGACTGACAAAAAGCTCATGAGGCATCACTGTTTACAGAGGGTTAAAACAAGCAGCATGCACAATCACAGGCTAGTTAGCCTAACATTGATCAAGGATTCAAGTGGATCGATGGGAAGGGCTAACAAGGTAGCAGGTTTGGGTTTTTTTTCCACAACTAATACTACTCAGTGCAGCTCCTGGCCTGGAAATTACATGGGTCAGCCAGTCCACTCTGCTCCCATGTCTCATTTGCATTGGAGCTTCTTCCCACCCAGACAGGCTTATATGAGGCAGAGTTGAAAAAGGCTTAAAAGATAGCAGTGTAATTAATAGTCATCAGCCTGGCTTTGTGGAAGAGTCTTGTCAAATGAGTTTGGTGGTGCTTTTTTTTAGTGAAATTACCAATTTAGCTGATAAAGGTAGCTGTGTTTACATTGTGGGTTTCAGTATCTGTGAGGCATTTAACACAATCCCACTCAGCATTCTTATTAAAATAATTACCACTATCAACAATGAATGTGCCTTGTATTAAATCGATTAAAAGCTAGGGAGCCAATAGTGCTCAAAAAGGCAATCCTAACTGAAACATCCCCATCTTCAGAAGATGTCTAATGGGATCCCACAGAAACCTCTTGTTAGCCCAGTGCTGCTCACTATCCTTAGCAATTACCTGGAGAAAATGAAAAAAAATGTTGTTATTGAAAACTAGATCCGATTTTAAAAATTGCTGGGGTGGTAAATAACGGACAGACAAACAATTACACTGGCAGATCTGCATCACTGGGTCACGTGGATTCACTGGAACCTGAGTTTTAGTAAGCCAAATGCATCAATGCCTTGAAACCTGTAACTCCCTCAAAACATGGCAGGAGCCCCATAGCAGGCACAGAAAGATCTAACAAGTAATTTCCACCTTAGCATTCTGAGGTGTTTAGCTGGACTAGATTTTTCCTAGATATGTCTACTAAAGCAACCAGGCAAGAAGCAGGCAACAATGCTGAACACTGAACACAGAGTATTCACACACACTAGCTCTAGGGTAGTGAACCAAATCTCTCCAGGCATCCTCAGTGTACTGCTGAGATTTACAGGCTCCTCCAGAAGACGTTTCAGAACAAGAACACAACCTTTTAACATCAACATCACCAAGTTTCAGAATGAATGCGGAATGGGAATGGATGGAAGCAATCCCTCTTGTCATTTGGATGCCAGGAAGACATCTCTTTGCTTCTCATTTGAGAAACTGTGCCATGAACATTTTGTCCCCCAGAAGCTCAGCAGTGAACTCCGTTGCATGAGCACAGTTTCTTCTTCCTCTTCATTTCCTATGTGGTGTGCCTCAGCCTTTGGCCTAACTACTCCTGGCTCCAGGCATGTAGTTAGCCTGCATGGTTGAGCAGGACATAGTCATGGACTTACCCATGCCCTCCCTGTGCTTAACCACAGAGGACGCAGCTACTGATAGTATGCACCAGGACTCAGCAAAGAGCATACAGGAAGGCACAGGAACTTCTGCCCCATGGCCTGGTACTCATGCTGATTCATAAACCTCATGAAGGTTTAAAGTTATTTCTTTTTTCCAAAAAAAAAAAAAAAAAGAGAGAGAGAGAGAGAAGAAAAAAGGAAATTCTTGGGGCACAGCTTTGAGCTCTTCTCCTTTCAGTGTTTCAAAGCCACTTTTTTTGGTAGGCTGGAGCCGCTGATTTCTACCCCACTGAACACCATCTCTGAGGTGATGTTTTGACTTTCACCTTTTGACTGAACATCACCTCGTTTGAGGCTGCCTGGGGTGCTCACTGGAAGGGAGCTCCCACCCAGTGGAAGTCAGAGCAGAGAGAAAACACTCACTTAATAGCCCTGAACTCCAACTACTTGGTTGCCCCAGAGTGCATGCTTTCCAAAACCGCTCCAACAGTAAACCTAAAGCCTGACCTGACAGGAGCAACACAAGCAAGGGGCATGTCCACTGATAACTGACCCTCTGCAGTTTCTGCACCCTGCTGCTTCAATGAGGATGCCTCCAAGCTGAGCTCAGCACGTGAACCACACTTCAGTGCCATCAGTGCCAAGCTGTGACCACAGCTTGGAGAAGCAGCAATTTTACAAAAGGCTTATGCAGAGGAATTATCATTCTGTAAAATACCAAATTCTGGATCCTGCGCAGAGACTTGTGCCCTCAGCTGCTCTAACATCTCTGTGGGACAACTCAGCAAAGGAGGAAAGAAGGACAGTGAACACTGGGACCTTTGTGCTGAGGCAGCGAGTTATAACTGTTGCTAGAAACAATTTTGTGCTCGTCAAGCCTCAACTGTTTCACTGCAACAATGCAACAACTGAAAATTAATACCATTTCATAAACAGGAGGCATATTTCTTAAAGTAACATTCTTTAATTGCCATGACACTATACAGGAAGAAAATCCTGTATATAAAAGTGCAGAGCAGCCTTTGCAAATCCTGCATCCACGAAATAGAGCAGTGAAAGGCTCAGAAAGCTCACCATTGCCTGTATGCCTGGCGGAGCTGACTAAAAGACCAGTAGCAGCTGGCAGGAAATGGGTAAGAAAGCTGACCACAGATAAACTGTAGGATGCTAAAGAGTAGCAGAAGATATACTCTGGGAGAGGAAGCCAAGCTGTCAGGTCACACTGTAGTCTAGTGCATACAGTACATACAGTCTGCTATTGAAGTATGCGGCCACCAGATAATGGTCAGGGGACACAGCTGTCAGGCGACGATGAAGTAACTCCAAGGAGCCCGAAGCAGAGTGTGGTACAGCTGCGGATGTTTCTGTTGAGCAGGATAAAGCCTGCCTGTCTCAAGGGTACCGTAGCAAATTCAGTGTCATGTGAGCAGCACTAAATAATTAGGTTCATCATCCTCATTTAAATCAGCATCGATCAAAACAGGATACCAGTGAAAGCTCCTCAGAGCCAGGCCCGATCCGTGAATACGTGGAAGCACACAAATACTGCATACAGTAACTAGACTCAATACAACGAGGTTTGGGTTTCACACTCGTTCTGCAGGTAGCACTGCCAGCAGCATCAGGGAGGGATTTTCTCTGTGCCACGGCACTGGGAAGCCGGCGGCCGTGTGGCAGTGGCGGGGGATTTAGGACAGGGCCTCAGGTATCGTTTAACATTGGAAGGCTGCGCCCGGGCTGGATGCTAGTGTACACGCTGTGGAGATATTGAGCTTTCCTCATTATACGAAGAAGGTAATTATGGGTCATTAACCTGCTGGGTGGCAAACGGTGCAGCGTGCTAAGTGGATCCAGGAGAAATGTGATGACAGAGTAGGGCACGTTTTGCCGGTTTTGCCAAACAGCCAGAAAGCGGCTGCTGGATCACACAGGGATCAAAGAGCAGGAGTAAAAAATACACCAAGTAATGGCTTATAAATGCTGGTTCTTAGTCATGCAGCTCTCTGAGAGGGGATTTCAAATGACCCACTGGCTGAAACTTTATTTTGGGCTCAGGAAGCTCCTACAGTGGAGGAAAAGAGCCTCATCCAGCTCCAGGGATGTGTGTTTAACAATATTTGCTCAAAGAGAGAAGGCAGAGACCCTGACGGGAAACACTGGCTTTTGGACCACTCCAGGAGACGCCTGTGCTCACCCCCAACACCTGAAGGAAGAATGAACCGTGCTCCAGCTGTGTAGATGTTCCGGCAGAGGGTAGAGCCGCTGCCACATGGCAAGGGCAGGCCTGCGAGCCCACCGGCCAGCCAAGGGCAGAAACTGCCCTTCCGCCGCCCAGCAAGAGCAAGAGGGGTGAGCTGCTGCATGGTGGCAAACGACCGTTCCCTCCCCGCTCTGCAGAGTGAAACGAGTCAATGCACTAACTAAGGTGACATTTGCTTCAGTGGTGGTTGTTTTTCTAAATTCCAAGTGTCCTCTAACTAATGAAAACAGCAGGGCTTTGCACCTGGGAAGGTCGTTGTGCATTTCTCTCTGATAGTCAGGATATCAGGGTTAGCTAAATATGAGTTCAGCTGCGGGACTGACTCACTGCTTGTTCCTGGAACTGTCTGAAGGAGGGGAGGATGCTGTGGGCAGGCTCTAACTGTATCATCTGGGTTAGGGCCGGTAGCAGATGGTCCTAAAAACATACTTCCATGTGGGTTTAAAATAGCACAGCACCCACAATCAGCTGAATGGGGAAATGTGAAAAAGGCTTGTCACACAAGGAATGCTGCTGTGAAGATCTGCAGTCAGGAGGGGATCCAAAGCTTCACCAGCCCTCGCAGTGTGGAAGTGCCCGAGGCCCGACTCTCCTCACTCCTACCAGCTCACAAGGCTGCCCCATCCCACCAGCCCTGGCAGGGGGATTCTGACCTTCCCATCACATTTCATGCAAAAGAATGATGTTTTTTTTTCCCCTGCCATGAAACAAAACAAGGGAAGTTTCTCTTAAAGCAGCTTTTCTAGTTAAGTGGCACTCCCTGTCTGCTATGGTGCAAAAGCTCAAGCCTGAAAAACTACATTTGAAAAAAAAACAAAAACCTGTCTCCTACATGAGTCAACCTGCTGTACGTGTTGGTCAGCAGCAACAACAGCCCTAAATAGTCTGAGTCTATAGTTACATCCTGCTGGCTGCCCTGATGCCACACAGAAAGTAAAAGAGGTGGTGACAGGGGAGGAATGACAGTGGGCTCCAAGGCACCAAGCAGCCGGCTCTCCCCAGGAGGCGGCTGAACCACCAGGAGGGTCAGCAGGGAGCACGCCCAAAGAACACCATCAGGATCCCCTGAGAGCGAGCCCCACGGTGAGTTTTCACACTTGGCAGCAGCCCAAGCAGAGGGGCTCGTGGGCCAGGAGGGAGGTGAAGCAGCACAGGGAGCACAGCCTTTCTCAGCACACCTCCTAGGACCCTGCCAGATGACACCTTCTGCTTGAAGAAAGCCAGGGTGATTTGCTTCTCAAGGCTTAAGTTAACCCCCAAAACTCCCGCACCTGAGAGAGCATGCTGCAGTGAAGATCAAAGAATTGCATTGCTGTTTGTGTGCCTGGCTTCCTTGGGTCAATGGGTGCAGAGACATTGGGAAGAAAAGTACATGCTGCCATTCCTGCAGCCTGCCCCCTATCCCCCTTGCTGCAAGGGCTGTTACCAGGAAAAAAGCCCAATTCCCCCTCAGGGCCCATATCTGTGCCTCTGTGGATCTGCAAAAACAACAGCAAAGGTTTCTTGGTCTTTCCCCTCTCCTCCGCCTCCTGCCTTTTTGCCATGCAAGAAACAAGAGTGATCTGGGCTGTAACCTTTAGAGGAAGAGAAATATCACAGGCACATCTGTTTTTACAGCTAATTGGCCACAGTTTTTGAAAGGGGCAGAAGTGGCTCAGATGAACAAAAAGAGACCTCTGAGACGCTGTGGCCCCTGTGGGGACCTGGCTCTAGCTCCTAGAGCAGTTCAAGTGTCCCACTGATGCCAGACAGATGCCTCGAGATTAGTGTGAGACCACACCAACTGCTGGTGCAAACAGCCCCAGCCCCATTTGCTCTGCCGGAACCTTGCACGACTACGCAGCAGTGAATTTGGCCCTCCATTTAAAGCACGTTTCAAAAGCAAAGATTTTCCTAGTCATTACCCCAGTCTTAAAAAGCAAACACATGCTATCTACATCTTGCACTTTGTTTCCAACATCTCCTGTAAACTGTTTTTAGCACTGCAAGAAAGCCTTTCAGAACACATTTTTTAAAACTATTTTCTGCATTGGGCTTGACTGGGTTTTTATCAGTACAAAACTATTAGTATAGCACTGGCTTGTTACCCACTTACTGCCAACATAATAAAGGCTACTGTAACAAGAGATGCTTTAGATGGAGATTATTTATTACTCTGCCAATGGTGGCAGAGAAAGAGCTCATTTGGGCAGAGCAGGCTGAGGGAAGGAGAAGATGGTCTGATGTTCACTGCAGCCTTCACACATTACCTTTTCCAGAAAGCATAAGGCTTCCCTCCTGCACTTGCACGCCATATCTCGCAATTTTATCAGGAGACAGTCTCCAAAATCTAGACTCAGAGATTTTAAGAGATGGGTAAGTAATGTGTTCACACAGGGTTGCCCTTTCCACCCGTTTTTTCAGATTTTGGTTCCAGATAGCTGTAGCAAAGGAGCTTCCCTCCATATTCACCACCTACCAGACCCCAACAGACACAGTTCTGCAGGAACGGTCACTAACGTTCTGCTCAAACTGCATTTGCACAAATCGAGCAGGGCTCTTTCTAGATGCAGAGGAAGGCACAACGGTATCATCTTTCAAAATCTCGATAGCACTTCTGTTTCTGCTTCCAAATACACAGAGAGGAAATTCTCTGAAATCCTTAAGACAATCTCTTTCCTTGTTGCTTATGCAACCTATATGCCCCTTTAACTGGAAATTATCACCTCCTCAGGACTGTACTTATTTTTACTGCCTCTCCCATCTCTCATCATTCCCTTCAAGAATTCAACATATAATAGTGAAATACCAAGCGTCACATATGACACAGTCTGAGTACATATTATGCAATAAATGTAAATTATATATAGAAACAAAAGAGCACGACTGTGAGAAAGAACGACCCTACCTACTTCCAATGCATGTTATGCAAACACCTTTCACATGTCTTTGCTCACTGAATGCAAACAGTGAGTATGCATAGATGCATACAGCCATGCCCACAAAGCATACATTCCTCATTAAAATCCACGCAATAAATTTGTATCTGATTGACTTTTAAATCCTTCACCTTCCCACAACTCCATCTTCCCCAGGTCTAGTCATCCAAATCCTGTTTGCTTCTTCAGGGAGCCTGTCACAGTCAGGGTCTTCTGTCTCCATTAGCGGAGGGTGTCCTCCCATCCCTACGGGTGTTACTGCCTTGAGCCCCAGAACTGGCCACATCCACTCACACGCTATCAGCAACAAGGTGAAGAAGTGAAGCACGGAGTTTGGTATTGTGCAAAAGGAACAGAGTGCTTTCCAACAAGGCGCTATTTTTTTTGAAAATCGAGGCACATGAGGACATTAACATGCTTCATTTTCACATAGGGGAAAGTTTTTCTCAGGTTATTTTTAGAAAGATTTACTAGCTTTAATTTTGGCAGTTGGATCCTAAAAAAGGAAGCATGGCACATGGCCTCTTAAAAAGTTGCAAAACCCACTCTCAATAAAATCTAATATGCCCTGCCTTGGCTTTTTTCTAATGTGCACTGTGTGGAGTGCAGTGTAAAAACATTTTTAGCATCAATCATTTTGGCATACTCCTGAGTAATCCAACCACCTCACACCTCTGCAGATAGGACCTTTATTCAACAGTACCACTTACTGCCTCTGCACTACGTCCACGTGTGCGTACCCACAAGCACTTGTATCACCAGCAGCTTTTCTTGGCTCTCCAACATTACTGCCCAGTGCAGGAGTCACTAAGTGCCCAGAGATCAAGAGAAGCATGCTGACACACACTCACTCAACAGACCAGATTGTCATCCCAGCATAGCAGGAGCTCTGATGCATGCTCTGGTGTCCTGGTTTGGGGTGGAACAGAACTAATTCTGTTCAATGATTTTACTTTTTAGCTAAAGCTCTTCTAACTAACTGCACTTTCTGAAGTTCACAGCAGATGTTTGCAGACAGTGTCTGCTTCTAGCAGTGATGACACTCTGTGTTTAGAGTTACCATCAAGGATTGGTTTGGAGACCAAGTCACTGCTCAATCCTGTGTACTACACAGAGGGGGGCAGAAAGCAATAGCCACACCTGCAGGGAAGCAGAGTGGACAAGACAAGTGACCCTAAACTGACCAATGGGGTATTCCATCCCATATCCATCATATTCAGTATGAAGCTGAAGGATCATAAGGGTCAAGCCCCTTCCTCTCTTTTGCTTCTCCTTCAATGGTCAGCATCCAAGGAGGACTCCGTTCATTCTGCCTTTGATCCCAAGCCATGTGCTCCTAACCCGAGTTCCAGATCCAGCTCCTGTGCCCAGTTGCTGACTGCTGCTGAGTCCAGTCTGGGATTTTTCCCCAGGCCCTGCTCCACAGCTTCAGGGGTGATGGTGACACACTGCCATCAGGGGGGGACGGGGACACGAATTTGGTTCGATACCGGTTTTGTATATATTTGTATATGTTCCATTTTAGTAGTAGTATTTTCATTTTAATTAAAGCAGTTTCACTTTTCTTTGCTAATCAGTAAGTCTCTCTCCCTTATTCCCTTTCTCTTCCCCTTTGGGGGGGAGAGTGGTTAACAAAGAGTGCCTGCTACAGGTCTGGGGGCAGCCCTAATCCTAAACTATGACAGCTCTGGGTATGCATTACCAAGTGTCCCCATGCCTAGGTGAATTTCCCACCCACTAATTCCTGCAAAGGCCAAATCTTCTGCTGCACTGAACTGACTGACTCCTGTATAATTGACAGAGCTGTAATAGGTTACACCAGCTGAATGGTTGACTCACATGCTCTGGAAAGTTGCTCCAGGAAAGAATTTTGCTGCTGTATCTATTATGTGAAAGCAGTGCTGCTTCAGATTGTAATATTTATGGCATATTTTTTTCACTGGTGCAGTCAGGAGAGTGCTGTATATAATGAAGAAGAGCAGAACCATCTAGCTCATCAATCCCAGTCCCTCTGAAATCACATGGATAGTCGTTCTGCCCAGAATGGCCTCTGAACATTTTCTCCATAACACACACTAAAGCACAGACCACGAAACACTTCAGAACAGATTCTCAGAAATTGTTAGGATACAATACTGAAATAGATAAAAACTGTAGCATACCACAGGAAGCATGAGAGATCAAAGTACCACCAGTATCCTAGGTCCCAGAAGTAACCAGGATTTTGCTCCCATCTCCTAAAAAAGGGAACATTCAGGTACTACCTGAAATGCTGGGGTTTCAACCCCGAGCCCTGAATTGAGGTTGACATATGGATGATTCCCACAGCCCTTCATAAAGAGGTGGTGAGTTTGCCTTATAGCTTCCCCCCAGGGTGCGGCCGGCCCTGCAGGGAGAGCCAGAAGGGAAATGAGCCCCAGGGGTCCTGCACTGAGTTGACAAAGGTCAGGGGTCTGCTTGGGGATAAAAGCTGGGACCACTTGCAGGGAGTCAGGAGTGTCTGTCTGCGGAGTGGCCTGCCCAGAGCTTCCTGGTTCAGGGCAGACCTCCTGACTCTCCCTGGAGCTGGGCCCCAGCCTGTTTAGACCTTTGCGAACGCGGGCTGATCGGGTGAGAGTCGCCATGTGGGCACCTTTCTCTTATGTATTTAACTGGCTGTCTCCCATGCCAACTGTGGGCAACCTCGGTTCTCTGTTTGTACTACCTGTTGTGGGCCAAGTCATGTCTTTTGTGGGATCGTTGAGGGTGGCATCAATTATGTACCAGCTGACTGACTTGTTTGTGCCCCCAGTGATCATTCATGGAATGTCCTTTTTGCTTACAATAGAGTCTGTGTATTGGTTCATCTTCCTGCTGGCTGTATCATTTTTGTTGGGCCTGGTCATTGGCAGAACACCACCATTTATCCTGGATGACACCTGGAGCTTTGGCTTGTGAAGTTAAAAAGTGCACAACAGGGGTGTGCAGCCATTGTGACAGATTATTTATTCAAGTAGATACTGACTGCTAACATTCTGGCTAGCAGCACAGACCTCCTTGAACTGCAAGCCCAACTTTCTACAGTGTTAATTAAATATCAAGACTACATAGAAGAGGACTTCAAGAAGAAGCCTTTGTTATTCAGTATGTTCTCTCCTAGTCTTGTTAGCGTGTTACTGCAAAACTATATAAATAAGCTCATATTCCCCCACAGGTAAGGTTATAAAGCAGCAATCCGAAAAGTACTACTGATTTAAAGCAAGCATCCTCACTTTCCTAAAGCAAGTCTCAAAAACTTTACTCTAAGGAAAGCTTCTCCTAAAACACTGAAACCCATACCATTCATGGTTTGAGTAGAAAGTCAGATCGGTACAGCTTTGAACCTCACATATGAGATATTCATTAAGCTTTTCAAAGGAACAGGTGGATTTGAAAGCAGAATTATACACTTCATATTTAATCATCCAGAGTTATCACCTAAGACTAATTTTCAAACAATTGGATGTGAATTGGCCACAGGACACGGTTAAAAGGAAGTTCATAGAAAATGGAGCACGTGAAATCTGGAGCCAAAATACATATGGCCTAATTTAAAAACAGGATTAAAGGAAATTCACAAAGTCATTTTGCTGCCAAATTTAATTAGTTTGTTTAATATGTGAGATCACCTGAATCTACTTTTACTTGTTTTGTGTCCCATTAGGAGTTTCACAGGAGCAGTAATATGATTGAGTGGCCCTTGTGAGGGATGAAGCTTAGGCTGCTTTGAAACAAATTGAATTAATTTGAAATGATTCTTTCCAGGTATGACATTCTTGGAAACAGATGTGGGGATAAGGAGGGAGAGCATCAAATGTACAGATAGACAGACCTATAACCATACCCTTTGTTTTGTATATACATTGTCACCTTTTTAAACATTTGCAGAAATACTGTAACACTAGAAAGCCTATTCACACAAGATTAAAATTGATGGTACTCTATAGAATTAGGTTAACATTTGAGATACTACAGTGGAAACGGTCCTCACACTAATTTTTCATCTCTACCAGTTCCCTAAGATGTGAAAGTTACGGTGAATGGGTCATGTGGCTTCTTTTGGAAGACGTTAAAGGGTAAATTTGTCCCTAAAGGAAGTAAAACAGGCCAGATTTCAGGTTGCTGGTTGAGTTAGAGCCATGGTGGAGGAAAGGGGGCTTTATTTCGAGTGACATTCACAGCCTTTCCACTGGATTTCACTATCACTGATTGATTTTACATGGAAGTCACTTGGGGGTTTACACTGCTGAGTAGCCCTAAGTTAGATAGATACAGATTTTACACTGTTTCCCAAATAAATGGTATCATAAATAGTTTAAAAAGTACAGTTTCATAGCTAAAATATAATCCAATAGCAGAGGAGAGGGAGGCAACAGTGATAAGGAGAGTACCAGGGAGGAAAAGGCGTTCTGAGACTGATTTCTGGAGACTCACATTATCTAAAACTTGCACCCAACTCTGCAAGCTACAAGTGCTCTGCTCGCCTGAAAACAAGCCCATGCATATGCATTCTCATTTTAACCTACAAAAATATTTCAAAATCCAGGCCCTGATCTGGCAAGATGCTGAATGTTTTCCCTTTTCACCAGACAAGCCTCTAAAGAGATACTGAAGCGTGCATATTGTCGAAGCCGGAGCACAGCCACAAAGGCTAATTTACAGAGCCAAAAAGCAGTCACTGCTGCAACTGCCTGCAGACGTACCCCTTGCCTTCAGCAGAACTTCAGTGAAGACTGAGGGCACTTGTCACTTCACAGGGGGCACTCAGTGTCTCCCAGGCTCACGTTGGGTCTACATATGGATGAACCGAGTATTTTTTGCTACAAACACTATTCCCCTTCCAGGCCTCCTTCGCTTTCAGTTCTGAAGGGTGAATTCATTGAAAACATCTGCACTACTAGAAACATTCTGTGCTTTTTCCAAACCTCATCCCCATGGTGGCTGTGTAGTAACAGAGAATAGACAGAGCTGCATAACATGAGCCTGCAAGCGATGAACTGCAGTGGAGAGAGGAAGCCGAATGCCGGAGCTTTGCCTCCTGCACCTAGGCCCCGCCTAGGTGCTGCTCACCTTCTGTGCTGTATTCTGCTCTTGGCCATATAGCCAAAGGGTTTCCACAGCAACTGCCACAGCACACTGGACCACTCTTACCTCAATGACACAGAACACCTCTTAAACGAATTTTGCTCAGCAGCCTGTCATGTTAACTTCTGCACACATACGAGTTGCTACATGCTCTCCTTGGTATCAAGGCCAATTCTGGAATTGTTTTCAGGGGATCTTACGTAACATGTATTTCTCCTTTTGTTCCTTTCCCCCTTTTTCTTCTCACATTGAAGACTTGCAGCAACAAGGGAAGGAACTGTATCACAGTAGCATGGTAGAGGCACAAATGAGACTGATCCTCTGCCATTCACAAGCAGTGCTGATGTACCCGGGCAAAGATTCCAAGAGCTTGTTTATGGCAGTAAACTTTAATGAGCCACATGAATACTTCAAACAAGGGAAGGGAAAAGATTTATTTTTGTTTGGGGAATAAGGGATGTGGACCAGCCTCCAGCAGCCCTACCAGGAAGGCGTGTGTAAGGGCTCGTGTGGCCATCTGTTTCTCCTCCTTATCAGCGCTCCGGTGCCAGCTGCCTCTGCGGCGGAGCTGTCCCACGTGTGGGCTCCCCTGCCCGGTCCTGCTCTGCCGTCTGCCTGCTCCTCACTAAACCCACGTAGCCGTATGTGCCTGCTTCCCACTGACCCTATTTGGCCACACCCCACTGTAAACCCCATATAAATCATAGGAGGGGAAGCTGGCCTCCTCCTCGATGGTGCCAGGTCGCCACGCCGCTCCCTTCCTCACGTGCCTTCCGAGGCACAGGAGCGGATGCTGCGCTCGCCTCGCTTCCCGCGTCACCTGTCCCCGGCGTTCTCCCTCCGTTTCCTGCGACACCGCAAAAACGTGGCCCGAGCTTCAACAACCACGGGACTTGTGTTTGCTGATGTAGCACCCACAGCCCAGCGCTGCCATGCCCGAACTGCCGTGGAAGCTGCAAAAGCAGCCCAGAAGTCGATACCCCAGATAGACAGGCAAGACCCAGACCTCGTAGCAGATAGGGGAGTTCTAAAGCTGCAGCCACCTGGGAGACGCGCACGGTGACGCAACCCAGCAGCGTGGCTGCCAAAGCTGTTCTGAGAGCAGAGGCCAGAGGTGGGCAGAGTGCCTGCAGGGGCGCCGGGGAGGGGAGCGGGGTCCGCAGCCCCATCTGCAGAGAGGTGTGAAAACAGGCAGAGCCATGGCCAAGCTCCCTTTGGGGTGTCTCACAGCGCTGGCAGCGTAACTCTCCACTAAGCCTCGTGCTCAGAGACCATGAACAACCAGGATTGAAAAAATATGTATAACCTGGCTAAAGGACAGCAAGCTGCTGGGGGAACAGAAGGGGGAGGCAGGCGATCATGGTACGCGGTAGACATCTGAAGGATGCTGACCCTAAAAAGGGTATGGAGGCCTAGTATGAAAGCAAGAAATCGTCTAGGATGCTAAATTTTGCATTACTGTTCCCTGAATGAATTACTGGATGAAATTCAGAAAAGAACAATGAAACCAGCCAGGCAGGACAGGCTGGCAGACACACTGGCACTTCTCATTCCAGCACCTCCATAAGGAGGGCAACAGGGAGGAAGGCATAGGGGTTGCTCCCATGGATCACCCAAGGAGCAGCAGCCAGGCTTGGCTTCCTCAGATCACTTGCAGAGGTGTATCTTTATAATATCTTTATGCCAGGAGACACAGCCACAGATGAAGCACGGGCATAATTCAGAACAAAACGATCATACCACTCCCCGTAGAATTTACCATCAACCTAAGTGTAAGACAAGCAACAGCAACTAGATGTAGTCTCTCTGCCAGGGATTTAGAAGTTTACAGCTGAGTTGCCACGGCACTTTCAGTAGCTTTTCAGCCTCCTCTTTAGCTTTACTGCTTTCCAGCCGACAAATTAGTCTGTACAAAAAAACCAATATTGAATGCAATTTTCACTTTAACCTACATTTTGAACTCCAACATCTTCAGTGAACGCAGGGTTAGAAATGGACTGATGCACTTTTCAGGATGGGTTTACAAACTCAGATATGGCCCAGATTACTATGGACTAAAATCCATAATAATAGCAACTTCATAATTTAACTGTTTGTCTGCCAAATGCACTGCACAAAGGCTATTTCTTAATAGTCCCCTTGTACTGCTACCACCAGAGCAGGCTGTAGCTTTGTGACCGACCGACCACCTTAGCAAGACTAATGACTGAGCTGGACTGACAACTGAACTACAGGACCCTGCTAGAACTACTTGCTTTTATTCCAGTGTTGAAGGATCTAGCAAAGCAATGTGGCAAAGGTCACACCATTATTAGCAACAGTGGCTTCCAGAACAGAGAGCTGCTCTTTCCTAGGTTGTCAAATGAACTGGCTATTACAAACCTTTGACTGCCTCTTGGAGATGAGTCAGTAGTCCATCCAACTTATTTCTCATTTTAACTTAGGTGGTGATTTGTATTACAGAACAAGGTAAGATCCGAACCCCCTTTCTGTTAAGCACTGCACAAAGTTTTTTTTACCCATTTTTTGCAAAGGGAACCTGGAAAAATATTTCAGAAGAAATGGAATGGAAAGGAGAGCAGATGTTCTACCACTGTATCAAACCTAATTCCTGTTGAAGAATACATTCTCACCTGAAGAAGTGTTTACAAAGCCTACTAAGAGTTCACAGAGATTCTACCGAGACTGAGCACTAGAAGTATGAATTATTTGAACCAGACAAGCTAAAACCTCCTGACCAAACACCTTGAACAATGTACAAATGTGGATGTGAATAAGATGTGGATTCAGGCTGGATCCAGTCCCATGAGGGTCAATCCCATGTCATATAGTACAAAGCATAACTTTGAGATTAAAAAGAACTGAAAATAAATCCTCGTTCTGCTTTGGTAGTTTTAATCTACAGAGATGCAAAGCACTAATATTTATAAACAATTTTCTTACAGGACTTGGAGGGTATTCTTCCCTTTCAAATAATTACTATTTAAAGAAATTCTGACCTCACTTAAAATGAGATGCAGCACGTGAGCATGCAGAGCATTGCTGGAGAAAGTAAATACTATTAAAAATAAAATTAGCATTGGAAAACCTCAGGCAACAATCCCAACCAATCAGGCTGTCAGGCTTGAAGGCAGACATGCACAAAAGGCTCAGATAATACAGTGATGCAAGATGCAGAAGAATTTGCTTGCTTGGGTAAGATAGAAGATCACTATTTAACACCACCAAGACAACACCTCCAGGCTCTTTTAAGTACTGAGCTAACCTGGCTCCATTTAGCTCACAAAGTCTGTTGCGACCAGATGATGATGAAGTCAGAAGCAAGATAACTGGAGATTAACCTTTACAGATATTTCTGTTCCTGAAATTACTTCCCTTTCTATACCCTGCTACTGGCTCTGGCTCAGAAGTTTCTTATTCCCCCTTAATGTTAATGAAGTTAAAAACAATTCACCCAGCTGAGCATTGGGCCCTGAATTTTTGTTGCCCTTGAACTTGGTATGTTAGAACCAAGCAAAATGAATGGCGCTCATAAAGCACCAGAAGGTCAGTGAGAGGTGTATGGAGCACTCTGTGGCTTGGTACTAAAAGGAAGAAATTCCAGTCCCAGTTTCTCAGTCACCTTAACTTAGAGATACTATGAGACATCATGCATATGTGAAATGCACACGAGGACAGGGATGTATGTGGTGGACTGGAGGAAGTAGCAAGAAGAGCTTATAAATACCTCAGTGAAAGAGGTGCTTTAGAAGAGCAAGGAGGAAATGCAGCTACAAACCCACTGCAGTATCAGCCCTGTCTGCACGGTTCTATGGTGAGCATTATTCTGAGGAGGTGAGGAATGCGAGGCAGGGGGTCTGTGGTCTATGGTTTGTTTTTCCATCAATACATGTGTCTGAATACAAGTAAAAGATTAACGAGACAGCTAGCAAATGTCCTAGGAGACAAATGGGTAAAATGCTGTTTGTACATGTCAGATGAGGGAGGGCTCATTCTCATCTCTCAGCCTTTGAATGAATCTGCTGGGATGCACACCTGCACCAGGAAGATTTCCTTGACAAGGTAACCCTTCCCAGCGCAGAACGCAGGAGCACGTCAGCATACAGCTTACCTGGCACGTACATTCTTTCGGTCAATGTGGTTTGGAAAGAACCTTCCACCTACTTTTTTTTCTGCATGTGACGTACGCTGTTGCATGTTACAGAAAAGCCTCAGGTAAAGTAAATGGAAACTCTAACCAGCAGCTATGCACCTGGTGTTTTTGCATTTCCCAACAGATATTACAGTTGCTGGAATGATGTGTGAATCTTCTACAACACCTCCTATTGACAATTTAGTTTAGGTGTGGCATGAGAGAGATCTGTGTTATTGATACTAATGACCCACAGCCTGTTGCAAAAGAGCAGGAAGAAAGGAACTGAGGGAATTTATAGTCTTTAAAAAAAAAAGCACAACAAAATACAAAGCCAATTGCAACATAAAACCCCAGAAATATTTACATTCTACTACATTTGACAGCAACCATGCTGTCACAGGCTAAAAAGACTGCACACAGACATGCTGACACACTTTTTCCAGGGATGGTTATGGCAGTGGACAGAACAACTAGACTGTCACTATAGCTCATCCTTCCCAGGTACCAAACTCTTCTGCATTTTCTCTCCTGTTGGCAATCTGTGCCATCAGTGCTCCCTCAGAGTTGATGGTGTAATGCTGTTGGCCTGAGTCTCACTGCAAGGAATGCAGTGGTGCTCAGTCAACCACCAGCACTAACCACAATCTCCCTGCAGATCTTACTAACCTGGCAGCTTAGCTCTGTGTAGTAACACCACAAAAAAATGGGAGCACTTTTTCCTTCCCTCACTGCCCTCCTCTTTTTTTTTTTCCCCCACTCTTTTCAGGAAAAAAGTCTAAGGGAGTTAGCCAGATTCCCTAGGGAGAGTTCCCTTACAACACTGCCATAACCTTCTATCTCTCACATTCTGATTTTTGCTTTACCTGAAACCTGTGAAGTGGGAGTCATATCCATTTTCCTTATGCCGTGATGGGGAGGAATGCTGATATGTGGGAACTGACAAAGAAGCATGAGGGAACCGATGCTCACCTCTTCATCCTGCTGAAATCTGCCAGTGAATCATAGGGTAAGAACTTGACCTCACCCACAAAGTTGCGTGAAGACGAAAAGAACCTCCTTTTGTTTCTTTGCTGTGTCTCTGACTATCAGATTTACCGGCTAGAGATGAGCAGCTAAACCACCCCACTAAGCTCAGGGAGAATGAGCTCAAGCCTTGCCAAGGGCCACCCTTGACAACCCAGCTATACCTTTCGGTGAGTCAAGAGCAACCAGTCCTGTTACTGGTCACATCAGAGAGATGTCATTGGCTGAGGAAAGGGACATACTCAACCCTCCTGGACCCCTTCGTATTTGTGACATCGGGTATATTTTTGTGAGAAAAGTCTGGAGCCCTAAACAAGAATGTAATGTTGCAGGAAGTTATCCCTCAAGTAATGTTTCTATCTATCTCACTTAAGTCCACCAGCATGCAAGGAAGCACAGAATAAGCTTGTTCAAAAAAAAAAAATGGCAAACTATTAGAAAATTCTAAGACCATCTACAGCCACCTGTGAAAAGCAGGGAAAGGGGACACTATTAAATGAACATGACTTGCTATGAACTGAACTGCCTTCCATATTCAAGGCTCTTTGTCACCTAGGGATTAAAAATGGTCAAAATACTTTAGCTCTCTTTTCACTCCTGAGTGCAGCTCTTGAAGATCTGGCCCACAGTTACTGCCAGGGTGCTGTGTCCCTCCTCCCCGAGAGTGCTGCCAGAACGCAGGAAATAAGACACATGCTGGCCTGTCCTGTACTGTACTCTTACTTCTATTTTTTTCCTTCTTTGCAGCTGCAAAATACAACTGAGCAAGTTAAATTCTACTTCCTTTGAACACGGAAGCAAGCAGTGCATTTTGTCACATGGTCACATCAGCAGACTGCAATAACAAGCACGGTCACCTGGTGAAACAATCCACTCAGAGATTTGGAAGGAAAATTTCCTTAGGGCAGGTGACACTGGACATCTGGCAGCCCTCTACTTTTGTTCTGAGAATAACACCTACGTTGTAGGGCATGTTGCCAGAAGCTGCACCCACCTGGGATGTAGCCAGCCCAAGATGAAAGGAATCCAAATCCAGAAGGGATTATTAGTTTTTACTGATGCTCAGGACAGAGGTACCTGGGAACATGCTAGTTCCCCTTAGGTGTTCAAGTACTGCTTGGTAAAGTCAGGGAACTAAGAAAGTTAATCAGGTCAGAGCCAGGCTTGCATATGCTTTCTCCACAGGTATTATGAACTACTTGCCAAACATTCAGATTGGGTAATTGCTACCTGGATTACCAAGGGTATGCAGCCCAAAAGAAAATAATTGTTTAGAGTTTCTGATATGTTGCATCGCTCCCTACCAAAGCAGATGACAGAATGAAAATCATCAACACATGATGTAAGGATATAAGCCCGCACACAGTTTAGACAGTAGAGCTGAACCCATCATGGTTGGCCAAAGCAGAAGAAATATTAACCTCCGCATTCCATTTATAGGAGAAAAATCAGTTGATTCTGAACTCCAGAAGCATTTGTGGAATCCAGAAATTCCCAAAAATAACCTTGCTTTTCTTAGGACATGGGACAGGCAGTCATCCCTGCTTGAAAATGTAAATTTGACCAAAGCTAATTTTACCCCAGCATCTAGCTATGAGATCATTGTTCTACCAGCACACAAGTTTAGCTTCTTGCTGCTACATATTTTATGACCGAGTGCAACTTGGAGCAGAGCTTGCACTATCTGTCAGGGGTGCTGCTGTGTGATTAAAATATCCATCATTGGTTGTATTTAACAATAAAGCTCTGGTGAAAATCAGGTTACTTCTAACAAAAACGGTTAGGTATCAAGACATGTGAAAAGTTTAGGCAACCAAAATGTTACAGCATAACTGTTTGCGAGACTATAAGATTCCTGAAGCCTTTTAGAACTGGTTTTCTTCTCTGCAACCAAACAGCAATACGTTCCAGAGACAAGAACAGAAATTATTCAAATTTTCACTCTATTCTAGTCAGCCGTGCATACAGTGCTGACTCAGGAGCAAACGTTAAAAAGCAGTAGCCATGTGGGAACTTACAAATCCAATTGTACATCTCCCAAGGGGGGTCATTACAACAGTGTCAAATAGACCTTAAGCAGGAGGAATGAATAGGTGGGGGGAGATCTGGCAGCAGGGGAAAACAGTGCTGGTAGAAAGGCCCTGATAACAACAGGTCCAATCGACAGGCACAGCCTTCAAACTGAACTGTGATCCTGAGGTTTTTAAGGAGGAAATTGATAGTCCGTATCAAAAGTTAATAAGGAAGACGTGGTGCAAAAATAATGAGAGGAAGCACATTAAAATATCCACTGCAGGGCCCACTTCTGTGTGCCAGCAGATTACACCCCTTCTTGTTTTCTTAGGTTTATGACTAAAACAGTTAATTTTAGACATAACTGCAAACAAGCAAACAGACTTAAAACTGCATCTCTACGAAAGCTGGGAGATGGTAATATTATTAGGGCTTATTTGCCTTATTGTGTAACGAAGTTTTATCTTACTATACAGTAAAGCTTAGACCAAAACATTAGTGTAAGAAGCTCACAGAGCTTTAATGATGGGCTGAAACTTGGGAAAGGGATGTGTATATTAATATTTTACTTCGGAAAATATGCAGATCACTTCAATAACACTGTGCTTGTCTTCTATATGAGTTAATGGATAAATAGTCAACAGCCTTTATTTCATTGTTGGGTAGATCATTCAATCAGTGTCTAAATTAAGGATCCAGTTAATCTGTATGAAATAATTTGTCAATACAAATAAAATCATTCCAATTTAAGATAATCATGTTTGTGTTTTTTTTTTTTTCTTCTCTTATTAGCAGTAAGAATAGGTATTTTTATCAATGCCCAAATTGCAGCTCCCTTAAACTGGAAGGTATCCAAAATTGTAGCAGTCCTCCCTCTCCTACATATGCACAAAAATGCTTCTTTATCTTTTGTGAAAATATCTCTTTTCTTGAGATGGGAACTACAAATTCTGCTCCTCCCATTCACACTGAGGAGAACACTACTCCCTAAACGGCACCACTTAATCCAAAACAAACAGCAAGATATCTAAAATATCCCTTAGTTTACTAAGGGATGTAAGACTTGGAGAGAGAATACCTTCTTTTTGGACAAAGGAGGGAGAGAGGGTGGATTCAAAGGGACTGCATTTGAATGGGTCTAGCTCATCTCCAAGTATCATGGTTAAATTTATTAGTTTTTCCACATGAAGAAAAAGAAGTGTCAGAAGGACATCCTGGGTTGGAATGCAGCAGAACTGATTCCCCCAAGCCCGGGAATGTTGCTGTTTTTCATGATAAAGATGTAACTCTTATAATAAAGTGACTTTTGAATGTATCTTGCACTCAGCAATGAGCTTTCCTAGCAGTGACCTCAGTGTGAGCAGGCCTCCCTAGTAATAGGGCTGTGGAAATATTGCTGGAGGCAGGTCTTGTGCTGCTTTCTTTTGTCTCTCTACTCAGTCTTTGCAGAAGGATACTACTAGAAGCAGAGAAAGGCCATAAAACTGAAGACATCGTTTTAAATCAAAAGGCTTTTAGTGGTTGTATTAAAGGGGCTATCTCTGTTCCCAACAGTGACTATAGCAATTACATGGTGAAAGCATCTAAGCAGGTGCGTAATTTAAAAAGAAAAAGGACAACCCTCCCTCTTTAGGAGAGGTCAGGCTTTACATTTCAGTAGGTCTGCTTGACTAAAGGAGAAAAAAAATGAGGGCAGGGTGAAAGAAGGAGTGGGATAGGATAGAAAAAAGATGAGAGAAAAGAATGGACAGTGAAAAAAAAGTGGTGAAGGAGGATGAAAGAGAGAGATGACATCTGACTTGGACGAGGGGTGAACCACAAACCTAGTCATTGCCAGTGTCCAGGAACAAAAATAACTCGCTCATCCACCAGCAGCACAGCAGCTGCCAGTGTGGCAGGAGGGTGTCTTCCCTGCGCTGCTCTGCACGGCACATCCCCAGCCTGCTTCCAAATCTGCCCCTTCGCTCTGCTGTGTGACAGAACTCAGGGTGTTCTCTCAGTCCCTGTGGTTGTGGTTAGGAAACTGCTGCATGTTGGGTCTCAATAGAAAAAGTATTTTAATACAAGAAAAACAGGAAACTCAAGCACGTTTTGGGTCTAATTCAATTTCAGTTCCCCGATTCCTTTATTTTCTATGGACAAAAGGCATGTAACAAAATTATGAACTGGGATGTGAAGAAAGCAGAACTGTGCACATGACAGATAAAGCTGCCTCATTATGTGAAAAATGAATCCATGCAAAATATAAATTCAGAGCAGATTAAAACACCTCTCATCCAAAAACTAGTTAGGACCAGTCAAGCAAATCCCAGCACCTGGACAGAGTTCGAGAAGAACGTATATGAACTGGCACAGGTCATGGTTTCACAAGAGTAGTCCAGATTATGGAGAAATGCAAATACTCTTTCTTCATTTTAAGCTGAAAGCAACCTCTGGTTTAGGAAGCTCCAGAGACAAGGTACCAGGCACAAGGTACCAGTTCAATGTCAGCCGCCCCGTACACTCTCTGAGAGATTGTCAGTGCATTTTAGTGCTAATGTACTAAAGCATGACACTAGCTCAAGATAACCACATTCTATTGAGAAACATAACAATAGAAATAATGGAATAAGCACTTCATGCAATTTACTAGGAATGTCGTTTGGACGCGAGCAGCCAAAACAAACTAAAATGGCAAATGCAAGGACTCTATTTTGAAAAGATCTGCAAACAGACTCAGCAGCTTGACAGGGGGTCATATTTTCCACAAGGATAAACTGTCCTTGAACAATATTTTCAGTGTTCTGGGTACTAGCATGCTTTCTTTTCATAAGGATTGTTCTCACCTCCACTCCTTCTCCTTGAATAAATATTTACGATGACCAATAAAATTCTGCTCTCCATTTATGAGTTAAATAGCATCACATTGCCACATGCTGTTTTATATACGCACAGACAGAGCCTATGTGCCCGCAGAACATGACATCTCTAAACTACATCTGGTGGAATTATTTTTAAGCAATCATATTCACTGTAGATTTCAGTCCTGATTCATCAATACATTTAATTCGCAGTGGTATTAGATCTGTGAGTGAGAGGAATGAAGCATTCAGCTCAAGAAAGGAGGTGACATATTTCAGAGATAAAATGTTTCTGTGAGTACATGACAGGAGTGATGCCTGATGCAGTGCCCATAAGCATGGGAGTAAACACATCATCTTCACAGGGAACTACTGACATGTTTAATTTCAAAAAAAGCAACCAAAAATATTTTTAGTGAATTATTCATAAACTTCTAAATATGTTTAAGGGTTTTACCAAGTCCAAGCTTCAGTGGGCAAATTACAGCCTGCGAGAGCCAGCAGACTATTAGTGATAAGCACGCTGGACTACTATCTGTTATTCATTCATTATTCACCTATTGTTATTTGCTGCTTGTTGTCTTGAAAAATTCAGTGAATGAGTCAGGAATGGAAAGAAGTCTTACATGTGGGCTGAGAACATCCAACACAAACTATGCATGAGAAAAAGGGTATAAATTTCACAGGTTAACATACATAAATGTGTTATTTAAGCCTCCTTTCTTTTTTACAAAGGGAGGACACACCCTTGGCCCACCAGGACCCACCAGTGTTTCTGCTGTGTTTATACAGCTTTGAGGAAGTCAGGGACTGTGCTCTGCACAGGTCCTTTTTGCTGAATTCCCCTCCAGGAGCACAGGGGCGAAGAGGAACACATCTCTCGTGAACACCTGCAACCAGCAGTTCCTTCCTCAGGCTCTTAAATAATTTTTCCTCACACGACACTAAAACAAGATACTGGCTGTTCCCCTTCATATACCCCAAAATATAAGCAGTGGTGCTAAGAAGAAAGATAAGAGCACCAGCAACTTCCTCTGGGATGTAAAAGCAGAGCTACATAAAGCATTAACGTCTATGTTGGACTTGGGTTTAATTCCCAAATCTCAACTGCTCTGCGGTGCCCCCCAGAAGAGACTGAGGTTCAGGCTGTGCAGCAGGCCTGACGTCTATCACATGCATGCTCATACTCAAAGACCTTGTTTAGAGTTGTTTCGAGTCTTATGGATCTCTCTCAAGTCCCTGGTCTTTACAGGCGAGGCTCAGGGCCCACAGACCACCTCAGACAGCCTGTTGGATGGTCTTTTGGTGGAGGGTGCACCCACACAGACAACAACACGGATGCACTGTGTCAATATGTATAGTCTCCTATCGACTTGATTAGTGCTGGATCTAACTTGGTTTAGGGCCTAGCTAAGCCTGTATTGACACAGGCAGGCTATTTTCTACTTTACACTTATGTTGGTTGTGGACAGGCTTTGGTTTTAGTCAAGATAACCAGGCTTCAGGACAAGATGATGGCCACAAGGCAATCATCAGGCTGAGCCCGATCAGGCCCATCAGGCCAAAAAAGCAGATCTACATACAATCATAGAATTATTTAGGCTGGAAAAGATGTCTAAAGTCATCTGGTCCAACCATTAACCTAACACTGCCAAGTCCACAACTAAATCATGTCCACAAGCACCACATCTACACATCTTTGAAATATCTCCAGGAATGGTGATACAACCACTTCCCTGGGCAGCCTGTTCCAATGCTTGATAACCCTTTTGGTGAAGAAATTTTCCCTAATATCTAATCTAAACCTTCTCTGGTGCAACTGAGGCTGTTTCTTTTCATCCCATTGCTTGTTACTCAGGAGGAGAGACTGGCACCCACCTCACTACAGCCTACTTTCAGAGTGATAAGCTTTCCCCATGGCCTCCTTTTCTCCAGACTAAACCCCAGTTCCTTCAGCTGATCCCCCCAGCTCTTGCTCTCTACATCCTTCACCAGCTTCAGACAGAGTCATATCACAATATTTAGGTGACTTTCTTGTTCACTGGGTTGCTAGGTTATAAGGTGGTTTTCTGTACTTAGCAGCATTTTCTATATTAACACCTGTATGAAAAACAATTTGATATTTGAAAGCTGTGTCATCTGAAATCTTATCTGTCTCATTCGAGCGAATTTACCTCCTGCCAGACAGAAAAGATCTTTACTTTTACTTAAAGATTACTTTATTTCCAAACTTTCAAACCCTGCTCTATGAGAAAACATTTTCCATCTATTATTTGGCTACTATCAAGCAATTATCATCAACAGCATAGTACAAAACTCTTGTCTGCACACTATGTACTACATACAAAGATGTCTCTCTTTTAACTAGTCCCTAATCAAGCTACAGTGATGGTTTCAGGGTTTTTTCCAGCACTCCTGAGAGGAGATGGTAGGCTGAGTCAGATAGCGGTGGCAAGCAGACAGTGTGCAGGTAAGAGAAGAAAGGGACCCCTACCTTGGTCTCTGCCTAGCATCTCCATATGCCTGACTCCTTTCAGCCTCTGTGAATAAGATTTCTTTGATTTTCTTAAAAGAGGTGCTACTGAACAATTACTAGGAAGTCATTAAGCATTGTAAATAACTAAAATAGATCTATTGTGGTCAAAACACATGGAATAGTTGCAATTTATGATATGCAACATTTGACATGCTGGGTAAGTTAACTTACTAAATTGCAAAATAAATTCAGTCACAAAGAGTCTCCCAGTCAACTGGGAAAATCAGCATGGTTCTGTTGCAATGCTTTGTATTTCTATACTGCCTTTAACCAGAGGATCTCCAAGTACATTTGTGATCCATACTTAATAAGATGTACTATATTTCCTTGAGCCATGCAGCTATGATTATAGCATACACTGCACCTTTCTACATCTATAACACTGTTGAGTGGGCCCATGCAATAACAACGACCAAAAGCTGTGACCATTGCTTTTTTAAAGTTTACAAATGTGCTAGTCATGTGAACATGCATAAATATATATATATATATGGTCTCCCCTGCTGTTGCTTCCCTGCCTGTGCAAGTACAAAAGATACAAGATGGTGGGAGGATATAAAGCTTGCAACAGTCTTTTCCCAGATATCTATTTCTTGCCGTTTTCCAGAGGGATCCTCCAAAGGACGAGAAGCAATGGAACTGAAATGGGAGTGTGTTTGTGTACACATGTGGATGCACAAGCTGCAAATGAGTACATCACACTGCAGAATCATCTAACACCTGAGAAGCAGACAGGTAAGCCTAAAATTTACCTTTCAAAAAAACAACTGCATACCTAACTTGTCTTACTAACCACAGAGAGGATTATTCGTGGTGCAAGAGATTTAAAAATCCAATTTACTTTTAACCATGTATTCTTATTTAAAGGCTAGAAGGAAAGTATTATTTTACAGATAGTGATCAGAGACACCAGGAGACTTACTTTCCCACAGTCACATTGTAAGTCTGTGGCCACACTGGCAATTGCATCCACTCAAATTACTATTAATTCTGCTTACATCAGTGCCTAAGGACTACTGAGCACGGTCTTGCTAGGCTCTGTACTTGCAGAGCTGCAGCCCGGCCCTGCCCGGAGCTCTCACAGCCAAAACAAAGAGCGAGGAGGAAAGGCCAGCCAGAGGAAAGGCAATAACACAACCAGCAAATCCTGCCATAGACACAACTTCAAAGGAGCTACATCTCTGTTTTGTTAACAGGGCTTAGATAAAGTGGGGTGTGTGGAATTAAAAGAAACAAGGGACTGATGAGAAAAGATGCAAGGACAAATAGGCCAGGAGAGTTGCAGACAAAACAGTAGACAAGGAGGAAAAATGAAGTGAAAGGGCTGTGGGGAGTGGGAAGATGTAGAAAGGACATGGAGCTCCAGCGAAAGAGGATGGGGTGCAGAAAATCCTCCAGAAGTGCAGCAAGCTCTCACAGCATCTAACAGTCCCTATTTCAGCAACTCTGGTAGCTGTTCCTCTCTGTGGTTCAGCAAAGGCACCACTTGTGTCCTAACATCCTCTAAGCAAAAGAGCTCCCTGCACAGCTCTGCGTGGAGGGAAGGGGGAGGGATGGGCACTGGCCAGAGCCCATCTACTTCCCCATCTCCTCATAGCCAGCTCTTCCCTGGCTGCCTCTGCAGCTGCTCCACCAGCTAAAGAGCTCGGCCACAAGGCCAACCACAAGCTCAAACTTCTTCTCTTGTTAGTTGGTTCACCACTTGTATCGCACAAAATAGGCCTGTTGTGAGTATGCTGCAAACACACTGAACACTCCTGCTTCTCTTCCACATCCACATTGTTTCCCTTTCTGGTTCAGATGAGTAGAAATATATCCACAGATGAGGGAGAAAAAGAGGTAAGAGGAGAAAAGATGCATTTTACTGGCTCATCACATATATGGTCTTTGAGGCAAGTGTATTGACAAACATGCAATCTTTCTAAAAGCTGTTCCTATTAAACTTAACTGAATTTGAAGGACAGGCTTCTATCTTTATTATTTTTTTCATTAAAGCTTTCAAAACTCCAAAATTTCTAAGTCTACTCTACCAGAGGGTTATGTCGTGCACCCTTTTCCTGCAGACAGCAACATGGGCATACAGCAGATCATGGTTTATGACATCTGGAAATAGAAGATGGAAGAACTGTCACTTACCTCCATATCCCTGTCCCCATGGGAGGAAATGGAGTTCAAGGGGATGGATGTACAACCATTTCTCGTGGTATCTTGCCAATCCCCTGCCCCTGGGTCTATTATGATTAATTCTGATCCACCACCTGGAGTCTGTGTTGGCCGTTCATACTGTTTTTCATGGCGAGTAACCATAGTAAGCATGTGTAAGGGATCTCCACCCACATTTTTGAAGAGTTCTGGGACTGCTGGAAAGATGAAGTGAAGTTAAACTGGGCTCCAGACTGGACCATTTAACTGAGTCCCCCGTGGATCCGCTCTCTGCTGAAGGGCTTGTAGCAAATGTTTCCTCTCCCTTGCGGGTATATTAGGAGTAGCAGCAAGAAAGGAGTTACAGCAGGGTCACTTCTCAACAGGCAGCAGGTAAGAGAATGTATTTTCTGCTCCTAAGCAACTCAGCAATTCAGCAGCAAGTTTCTAGAATCCTTCAGACAGTACGACAGTTCACCACTTCTCAAAGGGTGACCTTCAAACAAGAATATCAAAGTTAGGGCAACAGGTTTCTGAAACATTTCAGTTTATTCTGAGTCATCATTAAAATGGCCATTCATGGGTAAGAACAAAACCCTGAATAAAGGTTTGAAAAGCCATGTGCTATGTTAAACAAAACCATTACAACACAGGCTGTAACCTTTTTCGAACATCCAGAGCCAAAGAACATATAAAACTATCAGATTAGATTTGTATTGTAAAGTTTCTATGAAAATAAAGTCACGCCTGATAACACTGATATACTACCCACTATACGTAGGTAAATCAATATTATCATTACCCCCCTGAGAGCAATACTCAAGCAAGGTTTGGTAATCAAAGCAGACTGCATTTAACAGGATATCAGAAATATTTATGACATCTTTAAACAATTGCAAGCCTAAAAGCTAGAGCCCCGATGATTCAAAGTACAAAAGCAGGATTTTGACAGCACTCTGTGGAAAAAGAACTTACTTTCTCCTTTTGGCACACCATCATCAGATCCCCTGCATGCAATCCAGCCCTACAATAAATACTCAAGCCACATACAACACTCACATGCACCTCCAGGCACTCAAAGCTTTGGCTGTTGCAGCGTACCAGCATTTGCTTGACTGGAGCACAAGTGAACACAGCATCAGAAGATCTGGCCCAAGGAACATTAGAAACTGAAAAGCACCAGTTTTAAGGTAGCTTTTGACAGGTTTAATAGCAGAGTTTTCTTGTCTTTCTATCCAATCACTAAAGTGGGTAGGTCAGGAAGATGAAAAGTTGAGTAAAGTTTAAAAAAAAAAAACAACAACTCTGCTATCAATACAGTCTCAGTCACTGGTTTTTTACTAGATTGGTTCATAAGAAGACTCATCTACTCATCTGTTCATTCTCAAGAAATATAAACACCTTAATTCACTACCCATTTAATTGGAAAACCCATGGCCCTGTGATGTATCCAGAGTCCTACCACCCAGAGAAACACTGCAATGTGATGCCACATTAAACAGTGTCATTAGTGGGAGCAATTTCTAGGTATAAACACTGAAAATCTTTACAAGCAGTGGTCAATTGCTCCTTGAGGAAACTGCTGTTAGAGGGTTCCCCCATTCAGCTGGTTGCCACCTCTCTGAAAGAAGTAGCTGCCCCCACTGCAGAGCTCCTCTTCATTCCTATTACAAAGGCTAGTAGGTTAATTTAACCGAATGAAAGCTCTTTACTTTAAGCTGGCTGACATTGCCCTGAAGCAGATTCTCACTGCCTCTTTCTCAATGGCTCTGCTGGGGCAACAGCATTAGGAAAAGGGGAGAAGGGGGGAAAAAAAAAAAAACAAAAAAACAACCACATCACCACCAAGATGTTTGTGACCAACAACAAAAAGGAAAGCACATCTGAAACCAGTGTGCTGATCTACAGTGGATGTCCATCAACCTAAAACACAAAACAACATTCAAAGATGAAATCTGCAGGCAAAACCAATCTTTGCCTGCCAGTGCCTTTCCTTTGAAAGAGATTAAAGAAAAAGTAATTGCAGTGAATATCTCCTCCTCCTTTACAAAAAAAAAAAAAATTAATCTGGGGAAATTCTAGGAATACATACCTTGGAGAAAATGAATAATTCTCTTATGGTAAAGTTAAGATTTGAAGCCAAGGAAAAAGGACAATAAATTTCAGCAGATAGATCTGCATTACACTTCTCTAGTGCTCAAACAGTAACTCAATAGTAGAGTCTGGCCAAAGCAAGTTTTTTGCCTAGATTTTTGTTTCTTTCCTGTGAAACTCTGACTTTTTTTTTCTTTTTTAATTTCAGGCTGGTTTATGCTCTTCAAATTTTATTCTTCTGTATAACTGCCCAACATTCTGAGTGTTCTGTTCATATGCACAAATTTCAAATTCAGTTTCCAAGGCTTTCTTCTGGAAAATGCTAATTTCCTCTAAAACACTCATTTTCAATGGGGAAAAAAAATAAATCTGTGCTTATTCTTTTTTTCTCAGGATGGATCTCATTTCAAACTTGCAGTAATTTGCCACCTTTTATTCCAAATCCTTGAAGAGTAAGTCAAGATGATTTTCCCATTACCCATATCTTGAAATAAACAGAAGGTACTTCCACAGAGCTTGCACTGGTCTGCAAGTTTCCCCTGTAGCTGTTGATGAAAATCACCTCTTGAGGACAGCAGTGCTGGACTTTGCAGGAAAGGAGGCTTGAAAGAGTGGGAATAACCAGTAGGGAATAAAAACCTTTTCAAATAAATTAAGGGTTCTGTTCTGTTCTGCCAGGTAACTACCATCAGAAAATCTCAACACAAATACAAATTGTGCTGTTCAATACTTGTATAGTTGACTCCTTCATGTTCCCCCCATCCTTTTCTAATATTAGTCCTATGGAAAATGAAACCAATTAACTTCTGTTCAACCTAGACACGTAAACGAACACTACATTATGCAGACAAGCCAGGATCTCCCAGATTTCAAACGAAAGCCTGCAAAACCAAGCAAGACCAGTCCAGCACAGTCAGTACCTGGATGAGGTTCCCCATGCCCCTTCACAGATCTCCCTCAGCCATGACCTGCCTCTTTCCTGCTGCTGCAACCCTGGGTCTTTTCACACCAGAAAACAGCACTTAAGCCAAATCATGAAGTGGTTTTACGAGGTGGAAAGGCATCAGCTAAGGCCTAAAGAAAGTCCAATAAACTCCTCTAACTTGTAACAAAATAACAGATTTAAACTCAGGTCAACTGAGGTGAAGGGCAAGTGCATTAATCGCCTGTATTAATGAGGCTCTGTGTGCCTGCGGCAGCTCTCGATTAGAAAAGACAGCACGTCTTGCTGTAAATCAGACAAAAAAACAGCAGCTACAACAACAGATCTTCCCCAATTTCTTTTACTTTTCATTAAACAAGTCATCTACATTTTATAGAGCCCCCTTCAAAGTCCATACAGGCCACCCTTTATAAAACTGTGCCTATCTACATTGCATACATGCTCTCACACAATATATTAAAGGCTGATGAATGCCTGGAAAGGAACTTCAGCCAGTTTTGTTCTTAAGTGATAATCGAAGAAATCCTCCGTCACGTGTTGTGGCAGTGTGAGTTGGCCATACCAGGACAAAGAGTCATGCAGATGTTACCCAAATGCTTCCATTAACTTAATCTTCCTCAGAAGAGCCCTTCTGCTGCCAAGTACTTAAGAGTGTCACTTGGGATTTAGATGCCATTTTTGTTCACTACTGAAGACTGGTCATGTGTAGGAATCTGCAGCCCTGATAATAGGGTTTACAGAACACCATGAAAATAGATTACTAGCTGCTGAAAGCATTTAAAAAAGACAATGTTACCTTTTACTACTCTTAAAGTGCTTTCGGGCATAGAAGGCTTAACAGGTTTTTATTCCGGTATGTTTTCTAGAATGCCAATTCAGAACAAAATAAGGATCATCATAATAATGAGCTGTGATGCTGACAATATGATACAAGAGTCTAGATCATTAAATGTTTTCCTTCGCATCATTTAAAAAAAATAAAACTGTATTTTGTCATCAGAAAATGCCTTTTTCAATTGTCCTAGCATATGCTGTTATCTCAGCAATGAAACCAGTTTTCCTTTTTTCCTTTTTTAACTCAGTTGTTATGTGGGAAGATGTAGTAGTATAAAGTAGCAGGAAATAGTATGAGTAAATTTAACTTGAAAAGTTTAGTATGTGTTTTAGAGAAAAGATTAGCAAGTCACTTTTTCTTTTTCCAACTGTCTTTTTATCTCCATTTTTTCATCCTGCATTTGCTCCAGCCAAGCAATTCCAACAGTTCAGAAAGACAGCTGTTCCATCTTCTTCTATTCCCAGACAGGTCACTCTGTAAAATTACATTTCTTTTGAAACATTAGTACAACAGTTTAAAGACCATCAGAAATTTTAAAGGAGAACTGCAGAGGAATAATCAGCAATGTGTTTGGATCTAGGTTCTACATTGGATTTGTTTTTCAGTTATAGCACCGCTCCTCAGCGAGATACTTTCCACCTTGTGTTTCTTCCTGGTTTCCATCTATACAAGTACCACAAACCTCCCTGCAATCCATGCAGCGTGTGTATTAGTGATATTCAACAGTGACGTGTTCAGGGATGTGTCCAGTGAATCAAATCATACCAACACACCTCACAATGAGAAAAAAAAAAAAATTATTTAAAATACACTACAATGCTGACTGGCTAATCAAAGCCTACTGAATAATGACATTCAGATCACACAGCTGCATTTCATATCATTGCTGTTAATCTGCTCATGCTGATACAGTTCTACAACAAGGCCAGAGAGGTAGAAACCTTTGGTCGATGCCCTCAGGAACCACACACCTGCAGTGGCTCTTGCTGAATGGGTTCCTGATGGTAGAAGAATTAAATACAAAGTCTCAGGAAAAGCAAATTAAGATTTAAAAGCAGTAAAAGATAGGAACTCTGATGCACAAATCACTCCACGTGGGTGCATCTGTATTACTGCTTTAGCCGGGATCACAAGGACGCTCTTGAGTGGAACCTCCCAATCATCCCCATTTATTGCACTCAAGCTCACACTGCAGTGGTCTCAGAGTAAATCAGAAAGATGTGTTCCCAAGAGCCCTAATTTACTCACTTAGATTACTGACATTCCGTCCATTGGACTACACTAGCATCGGCCTGAAGTACCCTCCTGAACGTGCACAGTATGGGCACCAGGTCCAGAACACCCACAGACAGACCCTTTCTGCAGATGTGTTGCTGTCACTCTGCACTGCTTGCTAATGGGGACACACAATCTATACTGCATCAGACGCCAGGCATGTTACTGTTAGGGCTTTCATCTCCAGGTGCTTCACCAGCTATCAACAATGATGCATGGAAAGTGGAAAGAATACCTTACATGCATCTTATATGATTTAAGTTAGAATCATAGAATCCTTTAG
>NW_008626247.1:0-10514 GCF_000691845.1 Merops nubicus
ATGCAGGACCTTGCACTTGGCCTTGTACTTCATGAACTTGAGTTAAAAAGCATAACCACTCACTATTTGCATTACACTAAAGCTGAATGATCAAAATCAGTTCAGAGTATTAATGCTCCTAAGAAACTTTGACACTTCTAAAAAGATTCTCAGTCCCAAAACTTCAGATGTGATAAATCATCCCAAACTGTTAACTCTCTGGGGTAGAGTTTTATCAGCACCACTGTTAGCACAATCTCCACAATCTCTGTGTGCTGGCTGTTTACACACTGATAATGTAAATTTTTAGCTACCTTTCCATCTGCTGCTGTAATTGTTAGGAATTTGGTTGATTTTTTTTTTTTTTTTAGTTTGGCTTTGAATCTGTGAAAATTTCTAGAGTTAAAATTGACTTTTGGCAGATGACAACAAAAAATTCCTTGTGCTAGGAACTGCATTTCAATATCAGGAAAAGCTATTTAATATACAAAGCATGGACTTACATTATTCTCTTTCAAAGAAGCAAAGTTGTGTAAATGCTGAGATCCTATTGGATCTTAGATTTAATTAAAGGTAAGTACATTTATTGAATTAATAGCAATGGTGACAGGCACTATACTCTCAGCAAATAAATGCATTAATAGTTAGTAATAACAACTGGATTCTTCCCCTCCCACACACATTTGCTGAAGTTCTAGGCAAAAATTATTTGGCTGATAGCCTGACTGTGTCGCCATGGCTGAGGCTCAGAGCACATAGCAAGACTTCTAGTACCCCTCTATGAATTCCTAATCAGGAGTCCTATAAACCAAAGCCTATGACAAGATCTTTGCTTTATGTTAAACACATAAGTGGCTTCTGGACTTTCACATGCAGATGTCCAAACCACACATAGCAAGCAAATATAAGCAAACATAAAGTAATGCAGAGTGGGAGTAGAAAAAAAATTCTTTAACCCTAGAAACTGTACAGGAGTCAAAGTCAATTTGTATTTTATATATGAAGCCAAAAGTAGGACGAAGCATAAAACTCCACATGAATTTATGCAACTTGTGAAATGAAGGCTTTATTTTCAAAATTAATGTACTTTTTCTGCAACCTTTTCTTCAAAACTACCATAATGCCACTAAATTAATTTTCTGTTCCAACATACTTCACCATGTTCTAATCTTCTCTGGCATCTGAAATGTGATTTCTTATCAGGAAAACTGACTTCTCTTTCTCCCTCTAGTCCTGTGAAAATATTTAAGGATCTCAATCTATGTAACCTAGGGTCTGAATTGTACTGGACAAGGTTTACTATATTAAAACAAGGAAGAAGGAGTAAGAAGCAAAATACTCTAATGAAGTGACAGAAATCACTGTTTCCACTTCAGAGCACATTGCTCAGCATCTTGAGGAATTTGGACAGAGAATTTGCTTCAGACTGCCACTATACACTTTCTGTTCAATTTGTTGGGCAGATAAAATATATTTACCAGCTTTCCTAATAAATTCAGAGTGTTAATTGTTTCTCAAAGGATCCTTCAGATTCATGAATGTATCTGAATATGTTTATTTAATTTGCTTAAAAAACTCTTGAACAAATAAGTTCTTGTAATCATAGAATCATAGACTGGTTTGGGTTGGACGTGACCTTTAAAGGTCATCTAGTCCAACCCCGCTGGGGTGAGCAGGGGCGTCCTGAACTAGATCAGGTTGCTGAGAGTCTTGTCCAACCTGACCTTGAATGTTTCTAGGGATGGGGCATCCCTGCAGGTGGGGTCTTATCAGAACACAGCAGAGGAACAGAATAACCTCCCTCAACCTGTTGCCAACACTACTTTTGTTGCATCCTAGGATATGGTAACCTGGTCATGTTCTAGTCTGTGCTTTTTATGGGTTTGTCAATGCAAAATTCAGGTTTTGCTCATAGAAGAGGGAATTTCTGAAATTTCTACGTAAAAACAGCTCAGAATTGTGGTGTCAATCATCTGTCAGATTTAAGCCAACTCCCATCTCTATATTTGCCTCTCAATTGCTGAACGAGGCTCCGTTGTCTTAGCTGGAGTGGTAACAACAGGGCAAGGACATCTTTTTTTTATAGCCACTTGGCCTTACCTGTGCGTGGCTGCAAACCCAGAAGACTACAGAAGAAAATCAGCCTCTGTCTTTATAAATTACTGTATAGGATAAGAATCTCCAGATAATTCTTGGTTCTACACTTTTTTTTTACACTTCTGGCCACTAGCCTCACTTTCCATGTCTCCTTCTCAGCCAAGTCACATTTATTTTCACAATACCTTTCTCCTATTACTTTTCTTTCTTCATTTCTATCATTTGAAACTCTTAAAACTCTGTTAAATTAGTCTAGCACACCGAATTTCCCTGAAGCTACTTTGCTCACCTAACTTCTATATTTTTAGCTTTCTTCCATTTGTCTTTATAGATGTCAACACCTCCACAGCACAGTCTATCTTTGACACACTTTTGTGTAGTTTCTTTTGCTCTAAGAAAGAGAGGTGCTGAAAGACTCCCCCATTGCCAAGACTAATATAAGAAGTTATTATGTATGACCAGGTTGGCTGATATATTGGTCTGGGGAGTTAGAAAGGAAAAAGCTAATTTAAAGTTATATTGAAGAGAAAATTAATTTTTAAATTCCAGAATGGATTAATAGTAAAGACTGGAAAATTAATTTAGTTGGATTAGAAGTAGTTGTTGGGAAAAAGAGGTGGTTTTGAGAGGAATCCTTTGTTTACATTTGACTAATGAGGTTCAAATTTCATTAAAACTTCATTATGGTTAGTTTTTGAACAGTGATTAGAAATTCTTGGCTAAAGAAAAAAAAAAAAAAAAACAAAACCAAAAAAACCCAAAAAAAACCCAAACCAAAATCAGAAAATATCAAGCAGTTTATGGAAAGGTGCTAAGTTCCCGTCTCATCTACCCACTGAAGCCAGAGCTGACAACCAGATTCTGCTCAGACATAAGCTACTTGAAATTAGTGATAGCATGAGGACATTGCCCTCTGACTGTTCCTTTTGCAAACAAAGACAGAGGTTTTGGTCCATAAGTGAATAAAGAATCCTTATGAACATTGACTGTGACAGGATGTCTTTGCAAAATGGGCTGCTTAGAAGATTCTTATACTTTCTGGAGGTATGACAAAAAGACCAAAACAACCTCCAGTATGGACCTCTGAAATAGACTGCTGAATTTGGTGGCATCAGCCACTCAGCACTTCTTTGATGAAGCCTTCTGTAGATGTCACTGGAAGTTTAATCTGTAACTTCATAGGATGTGGAATCAAAAAACTGTGAAAGTACTTGTAATTAATGATCTGCATGGAAAAGGGTTTGTTCCTGTCAGTGAGTAAGTCAGTCAAGGTGAATTGCATCTTTCACTTGGCAGGAAATTTTACTAGTGTAAATGGGAAAAAAGTTACGAATGGGAAAAAGTTACTAATGAATAATTTTGATCAGCTGAAGACATTTTAATAAGATGGAATAGCAGGACTTTTTTCACAAAAAAAAAATGTTTAAAGATTTCTAATGGATTAGAAATCTTGACGTTTATATACACTTGATGTTTATATACAGAGGTTTTAACATGTATGGATACATGTTTATATGGAGCTTGCATATATCCTTGTGTCTAATGCTTGAGAGTACTAACACAGGACAAGTGTATGTGTGTACACATCGTTCTACCTCTTTCTTTAGGAATCATCGTAACTTGACAGCAAACCATGTATTTAGTGTGATGAATATGAAAGAAGGAAGGAAACCAACCCTTTCCCCCAGCCCTGGTAAAATCTTTGGCTCACATGCTACAGATAGAATTCTCCACCTGTGAACCCAAACTTCAGCTGTTGGTTCATCATGGTGCATGCCTGCCCCAAAATTGTACATTGCATCTGCCAGATGATTGTAGTGTTGAAGACATTGAAGTTAAAAATTAATATAATCTGTAGTTGATTGTGCATACATAACTCCACTTCTTTTCATCAAGAAATATGTAATATTTTGACAAAATACAGTGCCATATTTAGCCCAGCCTTCCTACAGTAGTTACTCTACTGAGAATAGAATACTTAGCAGGAAATGTCACAGGTGTGGCAAGGTGACACCTACTGCTGTTGTGAGCTGTCTGATTTCTGTATTCAAGTATGAAAGATAAGCTAAGGATTCTGCCATCAAACAAGTCAGGGGGAAAGTGTGAACACTCAGTACATCTGAGCATACTCTTCCTTTCTGGTTTGATGCTTATAAATTACTCAAGGCTGAAGGTTAGAGATGTCAGCTGAGTGTACTACAATGTCCCTCAAGCAGAATTAAGCCTGGAATAGGAGTTTCTCACTCCATTACTATTACTTTATACAAGATATTGAAAAAAACCCACATTTTTATTCCCCCCCCCAGACCAGTTTATAAGAACTTTTCTTTTTCTCCTTTAATGTGATTGCCTGCCATGGAAGTATTTTGACTTGAAAAAGCATTATATACAATGTGCTAAAGTCTCTTTGGTCCCTGTTTTTTTGTTTGTTTTTTTTTTTACCTCAATATATCAGTGTTAATAGTGACATTTAGCAATGTGCGCAAGTCCTTCCATTGATTTTCTAGTATTAGCTCACTCTAAAAATAGTTTTGCCTAAATGAACACTTAGTGTTATTAGCTAATAATCCTGACTTGCCAAAAATTTTCAAGAGGAGATGTTGAAGATACTCAGGGTTCGACATATAATATAAAATCCATACTTTGGCAGCAGTCATTAAAAACAATGAGCCCTATACCACATACCTCAAAGTGTGTCACATGAGCAAAACAATTCCCAAAAACAGATTGACATCTTGGTAATGGTGGTACCCAAAGGAGAAAGTGAAAACCAGTGATATGATGAGTATAAAGATGTAAGCCATTTTGTGATGGAGCACCTAGAAAACTGTGGCAAGCGATGAAATATTACAGAAATTAATACAATGAGGTAGTTGGCAATATTTTTCCTTTCAAAATTAGAGACCTGTAGTGCAAATAGGGCTTAAAGCATTCTGCTGCTCACATATAGTCTTCTCTTGTGACATCTGTTAACAATAAATTGTTGCAATTACAATCCCATCCATTATTAGAACAAACATTTGTACTAACTGTTTTTCAGTTAGAACAGGGCTTTCTCAGTGTCGGAAGAAACACCTGGATGTAATCTTTAATGGGACAGTGTTTCCTCTTAAATCACTATGGGATATGAAGTCTCCCTCTGTAGCTTCCCTTTAATTGCACAGAAGAGACTGCAGGAGATGGCATTTGTTTAAAATTATTGCTGACATTGCACTAAAAGATACCACTCTTAATTAAATTTGAACATGTTGTAATTCTGCATGGGAAAGTGGTGATGCCAATACCTATCCTGCAATATTTTAGGGTGACAAAAGCTAGCAATAAGAAGACAAAACCATAAGAAGCAGATACATGAAAATAATTCTACTTCATATCAGACTTCCAAGAATAAATTTTCTGAAATAGCTACAATTTTAAATACCTTTAGTTAGAAAGTCAATTTGTCAAATCTGAATATTCTTGGCTATGGTTCAGCTGTGGTGAAGTGATGTAGATTTCATAAGCAATCAATATAGGGAGTGACCTGTGTCCTTTAACCATCTGTGAATAAATGCTCAAAATCATTGTCAAAATTTACATCTGTGAACCAAACAGCACTGTTATTTTAAGGAAAATGTTCTGCAGCTTGCAGCAGAAGTACAGATGGTTCTTTGGTCTCTAATTTTAAATCAAAGGGCCAAATTCAGAATTGAGGCAGGTTGAATCTAGTTTTATAATTAAAACAACAAATTAACTTTCACATCTAAATGTTTTCTTTTAGAATGAAAAGAAGAAAAAGAAGAACATAATATTTCTTCTTTAGTCAAGAGAATTATGCTTTACCTTTTTTTCAGATGTATTCCTTCACTCAAATAAGAAATTCTTCTCCTCCTAAAAACCTTAGCAGGACAGAAGCTTCCCATGTAGATTAATAGATGACTTAAGTGTAGAAAGTGTAACATAAAGGAAAGATAAATTTGGATCTCCTTTTATTAAATTTTTTCAAGGCATCTGTGGTATATTTTGTTTATTACAAGAGCTCAGAAGCTAGCCTCCAAATTTCTTGAGGGTCTGATCAAATTCAGAAGTGCATTAATTTATCATTGAAAGCTTTCATGATTTCCTAAAACATGCAGAAAAGTTGATTTGCAATACAGACGAGTACAAGTACACTCTTGGGGTGTCTCCTGTTCCTAGAACTCATTTTGCTGCTAAAATTAGTAGTTGCACAACAAATTTCAATCTAATTTTCCTCCTGAAACTCAGTCTTTTCTTCACAATCTCTCCATTCCAGACATTATTTCCCTCTTGCCACCTGTGGTGGTAAGGGTGTAAGCCCTTCAGAAGAAGTTTAGTGTGCTCCTGGGCTCTAATCTGTTTGACTTCTATGAAGTGACACTTTCAATAAACTAAAAAATCTCAATTAACATAATCCAAGATGCCATTCCATAGTATATTTCAACAATTCTCTTCAAGGATTAGGAAAAGAAAATGGACTGCTGAACTCAGATGAACTTTTAAAAAAAGTTAAATCACTATTTTCTCTGTAGTTTGCAAATGGTGGTCATCTATTTAATCACTTTTCATACTAACACCGCTTTAATTAAGAAAAACAGAAATGCTCCCTTAAAAGTTGTGACCTGTGTTTGTGCATTCTTCTTTACTGTACGTGCTACCTTTTTAAAATCGTGAAACTGTATTAATTTGGTCTAAACTTTCTGAAGGGACACGCTTTGAAGTGGGTTTTAAATCTTGTAGGTTTTCTCCATCCCCTGCCTACCCACCAGTGGCCAATATTTTGTACTGTGCTATCATAAAGTCAGGACAAAATGGGCCTCATTAACTATTTCACCTTAATAATAACAAATACATTTCAATAACATTGCTCTTAGAATCACAGATTTTCTACCTCCTGACTTTCCAGCTCCTCTTACATGACAGTGACCTTTGGTTCTGACCTGTGGATACTTTCTAGCTTTGTGCAGCTGCCGTCACTCCCAGTTGCTGAAACTGGGGACTGAGCACCTTACATACCCATCTTTTTTTAGCTTCATTCATTAGGATATGGTGAAAGAACTTTCTGTTCTGAGATGGATCTCATACCTTTCTATCAGTATTATTTGGTTTTTTTTCCACAATGTGCCTCTAGTTATTGAGCATAAAACTTCTAAAACAGACTTGATGTTTCTAAAGATGCTTTATGAAATATGGAATATAGCAAGTTAGTTCTGTAGGCAGCTTTGAAAGTTGCAGGCTGAACCTGCAAATAACCCTGAAATTCCACCAGTCCCTCCAGTAGGAACTACTCAAATTACTCCATTCTGCAGGTCTGTGTTTTATCTCAATCCTTCTCATAAAATCTGTGAGAAGAGATATATCAGAAAGTGTGTCTTTCAGGTTTGTTTTAAAAGTGTGTTTAAAGTACGTTTTTAATCGGACTCCTGGCCAGCCACGCTGGGAAGGGAATTGTACAGCTGTGTAACTCCATGTTGAGAATGTCCTGTGACAAACCTGCTCCCGTTTCTTTCCAGACCTGGGTAGAGTTAAGAAACAGCAACTCTGTAAGTGTTAAAGGAAGAGCAAGAAAACCTCCACTGTGATAATATTAATTATAAAATCAGTGGGACACATCACTTTATGTACCCTGGCAGGAGTGCCTTTGCTTCCTTCAGTTCCCATTAGTGATACCCAAGTGAACTCACTTATTATGCTTGTAATACATGGAAATACACACCGTATTTTTGTCAGAGCTTTTTATATGGAAAAATGATGTTTTACCAAATGACTGAATTTTGACAAAATATTTTCATTGTTTTTAAAAAAGAGAGAAGTAAAACTTTTTTTGGCCCAACCATAATGAGCTTGTGTTTTTATTTGAAAACAACATTTTTTCTTGAGAAGTCTGTTTTATTTAAAAAATGTTTTCAGAATAAACCATGCTTTTTTTCTGATAAGATAGTGATGGACATGTGATATTTTGTAAATAATGATACTTTTTTCCAAAAAAAATCTTAAATATTTTTTTCCCAGTGCATGGAAAATAGTTTTTTAGACCAACTTTATGACCTTGAATTTGTATATGTTTTCCATTTTTAGATAGATAATTAATTAATATTTCTTTTTACTTTTGATTTGTCTCACAAATTAACAGAATTCTTGTTTCAGACACTGTGCAAAGAGAACTCCCTCTAAGAAGACCCTGTACAGGAATCTTACATTCTAACAGGCTCATTGTGTAAAAACAAATAACAATTTCTGTTTTGGCTGCTTTGTGGCTCTCAGACTACCTTGGCAAAACAAAAGAATCCCCATTTCTTGGACCATTTAGTATCACTGAAATAAATAACCATGCAGTACAATCTACCTAAAAGTACTAAAAATTAGCAACCAATACAAATGTGTGTGAATGTGTGTAATTAATACCTCTGGCAGTTTCACAAGAGTTGCAGTGTACAATTACAGGTTATAAGTTAGGACAAAATTTCCCTATGGACAAACACATTTACTCACAACCTAACAATTTATAAAAGAAATCCTGCCATAAGATTGTCTCATAGAGGACACATTGCTAGTGAACCTAAAACAGTCCTGTCTCTTTTGAAAACAGAATGCTGACATTACAGATTTTGTGGTAAAATGCAGTTGTTATTTATCCTGATTTGAGAGTTCTCTTGAAAATAACTTCTGTATTCCTTAAGAGCTTATGCACATTTCCTTAATGAATGAATATATGTCATCAGGAAATAACTTTTCTCCCAAGACAAATCATCTTGTTTTTAAGAGGGCTTAGAGATAGAGACAAAGGGGTAGAGTTGAATCATCACACATTAACGGCAGACACATAAAAAAAAAAAAAAATTTCAAGCACAGAGCTGGTTGAAATGCACTCTTTGGAGCTTTGCAGAATATATTATGGTCTGTAGCATAATGGCTTCTGCTTTAGGTATTTCACAGTTCAGCAAAATATATTTCAGTAAGGGAAGAAAATGCTAATAATGGACATGTATATACTGAATTAATTTCTCAAGGGACAAGTCTGCTCAGCCCAGACTACTCAGGCATCATTCCTTCTAGACTTCAGCTAATTAATGTAGTGCAATTTAGGAGAAGGTGGAAGGGATCATATTGATAAGTGTCAATAGTGTACATTCAAAACATCTATTATTTCTCTCTGTGTCCTTGGAGGTCTGAAAAAAATCCCGTCCAACAGTCACTTATGGTTAATTGCTATACAGAAGACAATTTTAAAAAAAATATTAAAACCCCCTTTTCTCCTTTGTTGCTATTTTGTCTGTATTCCCTTCCCCCACTATCAATCTATCAGAAGCATATAGAGAACCAGGACATAGTCTTTTTAACCTTTTAATTGCGATATTGTTTCTACAGGAGTTGGAGCATCATCTAATACATTTAGGCGTTAGGAGAATTTGTATTTATATTGTATTTTTTTGTGTTTCTGAATGTAGGGTGTTGTCTAAAGTCTGGCTTGTGCTGAGATCTTTCATTCTCGATGGTTTCAATGTAGAAAACATATTACAATGTTAGGACACCCAGGACCATTAAAACACATAGGTGTTCTAAATCTTCCTATAAACATAAAGTGTATAAAAAAGAAACTTTACTTGAGACCTAACATCTAGATTTGTTTTTTCCAAGGTTAAAGAGTCTCCTTTTGTCCTTTGCTCTTACTGTGGAGGTTTGTAATGCTTTTTGTTTAATTAAGTGACAGAATAAATTGACCAAGGCGATCAGGAAGTGTTTTGATCCAGATTATTGGAATGGAAACTATACTCGGCTTTCCCAGTAACTTATAAACCAGCATCCTTCTCCATTAGATCTGACAACTACAATTTACACTGGACCTCCTGATGCAGCTTGTCACTACCAACAGGCCAGTATGTACATGGCCAGGGGTTAGAACATACTGATTCATTAGGCTACAACCATGAATCTGCCACTTCAGAGAAGAGGCCCATCCGTCTCTCTACATTTAGCTGTCATTCCTACCATGAATGTAATGCTATTACTGAGACAGCCAAATCCATTGCTCATGCCAGATGTTGTTAGGAATTCAATCCATCCTATCTGTGAACACTAGTCCCTTCAAACAACAAGATGTTTAGTGAATTACATATTGAGTGGTGAGGGTTTTTTGGCATTTAATTATCCAGCTGAAAGGAACATGCTTAATTGTTACAGCAGTTACTGGTTAGGAACTAAACAGAGGAATTTTATGAAGCGATGGTAGAGCATGGGCAGCTGAATAAACGTTTCACAGCACAGCAACGGCTGTGACAAAAAATCTTTATGTCTTTACTGAACACAAATGTCTCTCTTGTTGGGTAAAATGAACATGTTTTAATTTTGTTTTTAAGTACGAAAATATGTCATTATTTCAATAAGGCAAATTTGTGTTGCTCAATCTCCTGCTAAGTAGTTATGGCCGTTGAAGCAGGAAT